>NC_057810.1:350782361-350782585 GCF_018294505.1 Triticum aestivum | reverse complement strand
CAAAGATTCAGTTCACCTTTCTTAGTATTTCAATTTCAGGCTTGCATTGTTTCTAGAGGCCCAAATATTCAGTTCACCTTTCTAGGTATTTGAGTTTCAGGCTTGCATTATTTCTAGAGGCCCAAAGATTCAGTTCACCTTTCTAGGTATTTCATTTTCAGGCTTGCATTATTTCTAGAGGCCCAAAGATTTAGTTCACCCTTCTAGGTATTTCAGTTTCAGGC
>NC_057810.1:350773403-350782075 GCF_018294505.1 Triticum aestivum | reverse complement strand
CTAGGTATTTCATTTTCAGGCTTGCATTATTTCTAGAGGCCCAAAGATTTAGTTCACCTTTCTAGGTATTTCAGTTTCAGGCTTGCATTATTTCTAGAGGCCCAAAGATTCAGTTCACCTTTCTAGGTATTTAAGTTTCAGGCTTGCATTATTTCTAGAGGCCCAAAGATTTAGTTCACCTTTCTAGGTATTTCAGTTTCAGGCTTGCATTATTTCTAGAGGCCCAAAGATTCAGTTCACCTTTCTAGGTATTTTAGTTACAGGCTTGCATTATTTATAGAGGCCCAAAGATTAAGTTCCCAGTCGGCGGCAAGCGGCCCTGCTACCCATGCCAGTGTCGACCTCAACTCGCAAGGGCCGGCGTCGGAGGGGTTCCCGGGGCTTGGGCTCTACAGAGCCTTCCTCCAGAGCGACGATGGCGAGCTCCTCCCTCGATGCGTGAGGGGCTCCGGGCTCCCTCCCTATCGTGAACAACTTCCGTGATGAGTTAGGTCATTCTTTGTTTCACGAAGTGTTTTTTTTATTTTGTGAAGCTTGATTGACGACTTGTATGTTTAAGTCTGACTAAAAATAGGGTCCAAAGTAGTCAAATGATTGAGATAGAGCATTTATTGTCAATCTAACCCTGCCATCCATACACCTCTTTGGTTTAGAGTTAGTTCTGTGTTAGAATCTAACTCTAACTTCTAACTGAGTTAGAGTTCTCCTCGTCTCAGTTCATCGCCATGATACTTTCCCCACTCCCGTGTTTTCAGTATCCTGCGAATCAAAGAGGCCCTTTTTTTCACGAAAAATCAAAGAGGCCCTTAGACTGGTTTAGGTCCGGTCATTTTTTATAAACGTGTTATGTCCAAAATTTAATGAATGTGCTCCGGTTTCCACGAAAATAATCCGGTTTTATGTAGTAATTCATTGATTTATTTATTCTTCTGCGGGGGGTTTGCATGTAATTCGTGAGGTCTGAAATGTAAAGTACCCCGACATATGCTCCAAGTCGTGCATGCACTACGACCCAGATGCTCTATGTCCCACATGTCGGCGAATGGGAGCACGTGGAAATAGCCTAGGATTACATATAGGAGGATAAATGCGTGAAAAATATGTACTGTGAAGCGTAGCCGCAGTTCGAAAAGTAGTCCTAAAGTGATGACAGCTATAGGTCGCACGCACCCAACTAGTGGTACTAGACATACGACTAATTTTTCCCTCAATAAAAAAGAGGCACGAGTGCTCAGTACTCCTATTCTATAAACACGAGTCCCATCTGACAACAACGTCCGTGCTACAGCTAGCCCTCCTCCCTCGTTTCTCTCTCTACTCTCTAAGAGCATGGTTAATAATATAGCCAGCTGCTGGCTATATGATGTTGCCATGTCACATATCGTCAATTTTATAGCCAACAAGTACAATAGCTAGATATAAATATGTACTACTTTGTTGATTCATGGCCCATTCCACTCTCTCACAAAGTACTACCTCCGTCCTGGTTTATTGGTCCCTTTTGTAGTTTGTGCCAAATTTTGACTACAAATTTAACTAATAAAATGTTAATGCATGTCAAAAAAAATTATCTCATTAGATTCGTATTTGAACATAGTTTTCAAAAATATAATGTTTGGCGACATGCGTAAATATTTTGTTAGTTTAATCTATGGTCAAAATTTAACATGAAATACAATGAGGACCAATAAACCCGGACGGAGGTAGTACCTAGGAGCACGTGCTGCAGCCGGCTGTTAACTAGTAGCCCGCTTCTCTTCTCTCTCCTCTTCTCTCTCTTCCAAGTAAGCAAGAATATAATATTTAATGTCTTACAGCCCGCCTACATCACCTTATTGTACTTGCTCTAAACTCGGCCGACGCCCGGTGGGTGGGGTTGGTTTGCTCAACTGCGGCCCCACCTCACAGTGAAAACGTTACGACTGGAATAGAAAATGCCATATACTCCCTCCGTTCATAAATATAACCCTTTTTAGATACTACTTCAAATGGAATACAGCATACAGATGTATGAACACATAGTTTAGAGTGTGGATTCACTCATTTTGCTCCGTATGTAGTAGTCACTTGCTGGAATCTTTAGAAAGACTTATATTTGGGAACGGAGGGAGTACTATACTAATAAAACATTAAGACCACGAGGCGATGCAGTGCTGGTTACAGGAGGCAAGAAGAAGAGATGCATCCATCGACGACGTCCACCTCCTCGATTTAGGGCGCCGGCCCACCAAATGGCGCCTAAGTAGCAGCATTTTCGTGGCCAGGTCGACGTGCAACAATGGCGTCCAAAGATTCCAGCCGCTGGAAGAAGGCCAACGTCTTTCTGTCCTTGTTTGCCTTGTAGTGGCCTATGTAGACAATTTCCTCGTACATGTGGATGTGCAGGTCGACGGTTTCTTACAAGGCGAGGCGCTGCGTGGCAAGCGCAGCCTCGAGGTGCACATTCTTCATCGCGACCTTCGGCACCTGCAGGGCCACCAGGGGCTTGAAAGAGTTCGTCACCATGTAGGCGGATGAGGGTGGTAGGCAATGAGGAGCCTGGGCGCGCGGGCTGGAGCAGTACGGGAAGGTCGTCCGTGCGCTTCTTGACGGTGGTGAACTTGCGGATGGAGTTGACCATCACGTCGTCCATGCGAGAGGCGACGCCGGCGTCGGCGAGGGCTACGATTCCTGCGGTCGCCAGCACCGTCTGGAAACGCTGCGCGGTGCAGGGCCGCAGGCCGGTGCCTTGGATGATTTGGCACAGCCGACTGCCGCTCGCGTCCATCGCCTCCATAGGTGCTTGTGGCTTCTGGTCACTTGGTCTTGGATTGGAGTGAGCAATGTTGCGCAGAGACTTGGGAGTAGATGGATTGGAGTGGTGGGGCGCCTTTATTATATGAGAGTCCAAACTCTGTTGCATTCACATCGTGCTGTCTCTAGTCTGCTTCTCCAATTAATTCCCTCTGCATGTAATTGAGGATGCATCATTGACCGTTCAACGTCTCGGGAACCGCTACCCTCTTCCTCCTTGGCATTCAAGCACCTATGGACCCGTCGACGACGAGGTGCCTATGGTGACTTCGTAAATTTCAAGATGATAGTGTCGTGTGTGTGTGCGTTCATAGGGGTGAGTGTATGCGCGTGTATATGAGCGCTTGCGTCTCTACTGTGTCAAAAAAACGTAAATGCGTGTCAAAAAGAGACTAGTCAGTATACTCAATATTGTGCACCTCGGAGAGGAAAACGAGAGGACTAGTACATAATTATTTACGGTGCAGATTCACTCATTTTGCTCCATATGTACTCCGTCTCGGTGTAGTCTTGTCACTTGTTGAAATCTCTAGAAGGGCAAATACTCATTTCTGGTTTACAGGGCTATACTAGCAAGTAGTTCTACGTACTAGTACAATAGTGGGCTCACATAGCAATTTTGTCTCATGCAAGAGCCTGGTTATATGCATGCTCCAATGTTCGCAACTGCAACGTTCGGTTTGCGCTTGGCTCTTCGCCTCTTCGAGAAGAAGAACAATGATGCATGTCCGTCCACCGCGAGCGAGACGGATAGCTTGTTGTGAAAGTACTATTACTAAGAAAAAGCCTGTCCTCGTTTGCGAGCAACCGCGCGCATGGGCGGGGGAGAAGGCGTGTAGTAAAATCAAGTTTCTCCTTGTTCTACGAGTTGACGCGACACATCATAGCACTGGCCCCACATGCTTGCCTCTAAACTTGGCTGAAAGACCCACAGTGTACAATATATTTGCTGTAACCTCTAACATTTACCCACCACAAATTAAAATATATGTGGCCGTATGCATCGTTCTAATGTAGAGGCCGGGGAGTCCCCCCTTTTCGAAAAAAAACAAATTAAAATATATATTCCTGTCTTGACCAGATGAGCGTGCAAACTACAATCACCAGGGTGACAGGTAGGGCCAGAAGACTATTTTAATTTAAAAAATAACTTCGAGACGGCCACATAACATGGAGCCGACCCCAACGATTTTAAGCTTACATGCATGGTACACGCTATCTAGACTACTCTACACATGAAACTGCCACACGAGCGTCCGGGCTGTGCTTGGCTCTTTGCCTCTTCAGGAAGTCGAACAATGATGGTGTACTACTGCACTGGAGGAGTACTACAGTACGCTTCTGGCCATGTGGCACCGATTGAACTGCTGCATGTCCACCGTGTGCGGGAGGGAGAGCATGTAGTGAAAGCTTCTCCTAGTCTTGCCAGCCACCACGCTCATGAGCGAGGGAGGGACGCTCCTGTCATTGCATGTATGACAGGTGGGCCCGATAGGTGTGTGGCCAACCTGTCATATAGCCAAAGGCAGGTGCAGTTAAGTCCGCGAGGGAGAGGATAATCAAACTTCTCATTGATGTACGGGTTGACGCGACACATCAAAGCACTGCACTCGATATATTTCAATAATTTGCGTTTACCGATGCATTAATTACAATGCATGCATGCATGCCATGACTCTTCTTTTGATAGTACTTGCATGTGTTGATTTAATGCACCTTGAAGGATGGTTGTGCACGAGGAGGGCGAGATCATGCAGACCGAACAGGAACAGGACCCGGCGATGGAGCTTTCTAAGGTCTCGATGGACCTCACCATGCTCCACTGCCCCTTGTGCCTCCGCCCCTTGACGCCTACAGTGTATGAGGTTCGAATACACCTCGTCCGTTCGGCTGATTGAGCAAGGTGCAGGTTTCTTGATTGATGTGCTGTTGGATTGATTTCTACAGTGCAAGGGAGGGCACCTATCCTGCACGGACTGCCACGTTGAGCGCCCCGGGAACCAGCGGCAGTGCCAGAAGTGCGAGCGCGGCGGTGGCTTCGACATGCGGAACACGGCGGTGGACTCCGTCCTTTTGTCGCTGAGGGTGGAGTGCCCGCATGAGGGCTGTGGGCTCTACGTCACTTACCACAAGCTCGCCGATCACCAGAGCGTGTGTCCGCTCGTGCCTTGCAAATGCCCCGTGCCCGTCTGCGGCTACGAAGGCCCGTCGCCGGCGCTCTACCACCACATCAGCACCATGCATCCCATGCCCGTGCATAGGATCCAGTACGGCAAGGTGCTCCAGCTGCAAGTGCCACTGCCGGAGCCACGGCTCTTGCTGTTCG
The DNA here is from genome assembly GCF_018294505.1 of Triticum aestivum. NCBI lineage: Eukaryota > Viridiplantae > Streptophyta > Magnoliopsida > Poales > Poaceae > Triticum > Triticum aestivum. The sequence goes on along the minus strand of NC_057810.1, from coordinate 350,776,956 downwards.
CGGAGGAGGACCGCCGCGTGTTTTTCTTGGTCGGCAGCGTGCTCGACATCGGCGCGCCTATCACTGTGTCGGTCGTCTGCATCAGAGCGGGGGTGTCCCCACTGCCGCACTACTTGGCCAAGCTATGGGCGAACGGCCCGCAGGGGAAGCCCAAAGGCACGACCGACGCCGTCAAGGTGGAAATGGAGGTGACAAGCAGCAAGGATCCCGACGACGTCGACATGCAGGAGCTGACCTTCTTGGCAGTTCCACCCAAGCTGCTGGCCGGAGCTAAGCTTGTATCCCTCCACTTTCAGATTGACAAACTCACGTCCTAAATGTTTCGACAGTGCCTTCTGTTTATCTTAGTAATATGGTAATATAGGGATTACCTTGGTCTACTTTAGCTTAAGAAATGGTGGGTTTTGGTGGCGCTACAGCAATTACTTCGACATCAGATCAGTAATTTCCAACAGTCGAACGGATATTTTGTGTCTGTTGGATATAAAGTTCCTTTGGGTAAGAGTACTACTTGTCATCAAAATGGATAAAAGGAGATGTATGTAGACGTATTTTAGTTCTAAACACGTCCCTTTTTATCCATTTTGATGACAAGCACTCCCTCCGTTCCACAATACATGCCTTCCATTTGTGAAAATATAGATGTATCTAGACATCTTTTAGTATATAGGTACATCCATGATAGAGCCAATCGGATGGTTGAGAACACTACAATTCGTAGCTACAGATGCGTGTGTGACTCCCAGATGCAGAGGCCGGGGGTCATCATCCTCCTTTTCGAGAAAAAACAGACGCATGTGTGAGAGGACGAGTGCGTGCGTGCACCTCTTCTCTTCCTGTATAACGTACTACTAAACTCAGAGTACAAGTTTTTGAGCTTGCGTCTCGTCACATTCCAAATTACTCCACGCTATATTCAATTGCAAACATGTTCACACCGATCACAACCTAAACGGTTTCCCATTTAGGAGCGTATTAGTACCACGCTAGTATATTGAATTCCAAACCTGTTCACACCAATCACAACCTAAACGGTTTCCCACTTAGGAGCGTATTAGTACTCGGTTATAAATACTAGTATGCCAAGATGACCGCACATTCCTCCTCAACTCCTCATCCACAAAAACAAACAAGTCATTCAACATCCTTCCCCTGCGTCTGCCATGGCCAGCGTGAGTTCTGGGTCGAGAGATTGCTACCAGGGAGAGGCGAGCATGGAAGCGGAAGCACGAGAGATGTCCCACCTCACTGCGAGAGCAGCTGACATGTCCCGCCGCGCGGATGTAGCAGCACAGAGGTCCTGCCGCTCCGCTGAAGCAGCACGGAGGTCCCGCCGCACCGTCGATGCAGCAGACTGGTCCGGCCTCGCCGCGGAAGCAGCAGAGATGTCCCTCCGCGCCATGAATGCAGCAGAGATGTCCCGCCGCGCCGCGGAGGCCTGGGAAAATTTCTCGCAGGCAGGCGACGACTGTTACAGGCGTATGCATGCGATCGTCCATAGCCAGATGGATCAGATCTTCGTCTTGGTGAGGTCGCAGGACGACGTGAAAGCCTCGTTTGAACAGGCTACCGGCGTCATCCGGCAACTAAGGGAGGGCAATGAGAGGCTCCGGGCCGAGCGCGACCTGCTGAGGGAGAAGATCGTCTGAAGTGCAGACCAGCAGGAGGAGACCAGTGCCTTGTTGAAGAGGACCGGCATCATCGTCAAGAAACTTATGGACGAGAATGACATGCTCCGCAACGAGCGCCAAAGGCTGGTGGTGGAATCCGTGGATGTTCTCAAGTAGCGTCTTGAGGACACGAAAGAGCTCATCGCCGCTCGCCGCGGAGACTAGTTCCCGCGGCCTGCAGCAAGGCATCAAGAAAGTAGAGATCAGCGAGCCAGATCCTTGTCTTCCTTCTTCTTTTGCCCTTGTGTATTTCGGGTGTAGCCGCATGTGGCTTTTTTAATTATCTTTCTAATTATGTAAGACAATTAATCATCCTTATCTTTTTGTGGAAGATCAATGTTGCGAGGCTGGAATGAAGAAAACTCTTACTGTGGCGACCCTGGCTTTGCTGTTCTTCTAGTTGCTGCTAGGATTCCTTCAGTTTCCTGGTTTCTTTTGATGTAATAATCGGTTTAGGATGTCGATTGTGTCATCGGTTGTGAAATGTTGGGTTCCAGCGCGGATGTTTGGCCTTTGTTGGCCTCTTGGGATGTTGCGATTTCAATCTGGTACTTTTAGTCCTTCGTGTTAGGCTGGAGTTGTGCTGAACTTCTTGTGAATTATGGTGGTTTTCAGTAATGAAAATCGGAAGAGGCAAGCCCTTCTTTGATAAAAAAAATCATCCTTATATATTCATCAGTCTTGCTATAAGTCGCAGTAGATGCTATATAGGTCCGTCGGATCTTACATCAAGATCTGTGCTGTCAGAATTTCTTTTTTCTCTCTTAAATCTCAGTCAAGTGAGACATAGCCACGCCATTAAACAGAGGATCGGGCGCCATTAATGGAGACCTTTGGAGAGAGGTGGACGGCAGATGGACGGGAGAGAGGCTCGGACATACATGTGATTTTTCAACCAACTTTGGTGCACTGGAACATGTGCTTGTATTTCAAATTTGAATTATGCACACAAAGGTGACACGTTCCCTCCCAGAACCACGAGCCTTCTTGAGAGAAGCTCCGATTTGCAAGAAGCTTATACCAAAATTTGTTCCTACTCGGCCAATTTTTTTTACCACGGCATGGTACTACCATGACATGACACCATTCCAAGTTTCATGATTTTAAAACCAAGTTTCTCAATGTTCTTGACCGAGCCAAGATGCCCAGATGTTTGACTCTTATTCTCATTTTTTGCATGGGAGTAGAAATTCACCCGAGGACACAAATGCGATTTTCAACCAACTTTGGTGCATGGGAGCACGTGCTTGTAGTTCAAATTTGAGTTATGCAAATTAAATGACCAAAAACTCAATTAGTGTGTAAATAAGGCCAAACGAAGCCGGAATAATTCCAAAATTTAATAGGGCACTCATGTAGTTCCATGTTGCCTTTGTAAATAAACTCAAGGGGGACAACGTATATCGTTTCGCACTCAAAGGTGACACGTTCCCTCTCAGAACCACGAGCCTTCTTTAGAGAAGCTTCGGTTTGCAAGAATCTTATACCAAAATTTGTTCCTATTCGGCCATTTTTTTTACCACAACATGGTAGTACCATGACATGGAATCCATACCAAGTTTCATGATTTTCAGACATGTTTTGGATTTACAAGAATTTTAAAACCAAGTTTCTCAATGTTCTCGGCCGAACCACGATGCCCAGATGTTTTAATTTTATTTTCATTTCTTGCATGGGACCTAGAAATTCACCCGAGGACACAAATGTGATTTTTCAACCATCTTTGGTGCACGAGAGCATGTGCTTGTAGTTCAAATTTGACTTATGCACATTAAATGACCAGAAACTCAATTAATGTATAAAAAACAACAAACGAACCTGGAATAATTCCAAAATTTAACATGGCACTAATGTAGTTCTATGTTGCCTTTGTTATGAAACTC
>NC_057810.1:350747511-350773293 GCF_018294505.1 Triticum aestivum | reverse complement strand
AACCACGAGCTTCCAAATTGGCCCAATTTTTTACCACAACATGTTAGTGCCATGACATGACACCATGCCAAGTTTCATTACATGAATTTAAAATCTAAGTTTCTTGATGTTCTCGGCAGAGTCATGACGCCCAGATGTTTGAATTTCATTCGCAATTCTTCCATGGGACCTAGAAATTCAAGCAAGGACACACATGTGATTTTTCAACCCACTTAGGTGCACCGGAGCATGTGCATGCAATTCATATTTAGATTATGCACATTAAAAGTCTAGAAACTCAATTAATGTATAAAAAGGCCAAATGAACCCGAAATAATTCCAAAATTTAACAGGGCACTCATATAGTTCTATGTTGCCTCTGTAAATAAAATCAGGGGGGAGGCAGCGTATATCGTTTCACCCACAAAGGTGATACATTCCCTCTCGCAACCACGAGGCTTGTTGAGAGAATCTCCTGTTTTGCAAGAGGCTTATACCAAAACTTGTCCCAATTCAACCAAAAATTATACGTATGAAAACAGGGTTTAGATTATCCCGAACATCTCGCTACCTAGACCAATAATGTACTATGATTTGAATTCAACATAAAATGGATACAGATATTTGAATTGGAGAGCGTATGGTACATGTAGTTCATAGTGAAATATGATTACTGCTATATGCATGTCTTTTTGTTATCAAGATAATATTTAAATTATTGTATAACTTGACAACAATCGTATTCAAATAAGGAAAATTAATTCAAATTTAGTCCATATGGTAGACGACAATATATATGTTCACATGGTGGAGTAAAATGTTCATATATGATGGAAGATCAAAATGTATGACTACATCAATTATAAACTGCAAGGTCACCTAATGATATATTCGAATTCAACATAACATGGATTCAAAAATTGAAATTCGAGATCATGGCATATGTAATCATATAAAAAGGGACATTACTCTTTCTTTGGTGGGGATTGATTTATTTTTGTTGTTGTTGAGGGAAGTGCGAATCGATTTGGTACTGTGCAGGGTAATCATGTTCTCGCAATTTTTTTTACATTTTTGTTGTAGTTTTTTCAATGGCATCTATAGCAATATAGTAAAAGGGGACATGACTCTCTTGTGTCTTGTATGATTTTTTTTACACGTTAAGTTTGTTCTGCCGAACAAGGAATCCGCACCTTGTTATCCCGAAATTTTCAAGCTCGAGTATCTTTTGTCTCACCTGCTTTGAAACTCCCGCTTCTTCAACCCGCGCCACGCCTTGTTATCCCGAAATTTGGATGCGCGCGAGAACTCCCTCCTCATCCGAAATCGCTCCCGCAGCCCAGACACACGAAATCCCCCTTCTACCCCTCAGCCGGAAATGAAGCTCCACGTCGCGGTGTCAAAACCGGTGGGGCTACGCTGGTAACTTACCCTACATTTCGGACAAGCGCGTCCCTAAGCTTGGCTCCCCGCCCCCCCTTCACCCCCCATTCGTACACCGAGGCCGCCAAAACCCGCGAAACCCCATGCTCCTCCGTCGGCCTCTCGACCGCCGCCCAGCCGGAGACTCTTCCCCGACTACGTCGTCCATCGCAACAGCTCGCCATCCCTCATCCACTGCACCAGATGAGGATCCGTTGTCGATCTCATCGTCCCGCTGGATCAGCCGCCCCGTCCTCCACCTCCAAGGAGCTGCCCCAACGTTCGCCTCGTCTCTCGTGCCACCTCAATTCCCACAGCGCCATCTTGACCTGCCCCACCGGAACGGTAGCACCCTCACCAATTCCTCCGATGAAGCCAAGGCCAACTCGGCGCCACCAAGGAGGTTCTGCACTCACCGCTGCATTTTATCTTTTATTCGATCTCACGGGCTGCCGGTGCTTGATACCGAGCAGACATGGCATCTCCATCGATGGCGCCGTCACCGGCCACATCATCCACGGCGTCTCTCCCCCATGTCGTTGCTTCCTCGGCGGCGACTTCCAAAATGGCACTAGCTGCAGCTGCTCCGGCTCTTGCTCGCGCTGCGGCTCTGTTCTTGCTGTCGGTCGCGCTGCTGCACTGCTCCTGCTTTTGTTCATGCTGCTGCTCTGCTCTTGCTCTCGCTTGCGCTGTTGCTGCTGTTGCACGACCTCCGGCAGCTACAGGAGTTTCTGCTTTAGCACTCGCTCACGGTGCTACTACACGACTTGCACTCTGCTAGTGCGTTCCCTGCTCGAGCGTCTGCTGATTTAGATCACTGCTTCTCTGCTACTAGTGCTCGAACGCCCTAAACATCTATTGCAATGCTCTGTTACTAGTTCAATCAGTTTCGATAGTAAAATTCAGTTTCGACTGTGAAGTTAATTTTCTTCAGTTAAGTTCAGAGTGAACGGTACTTACAGCATCTGTCGGAGCGGCTGTGGCGCGGCTGATGCGTTTTACATCTAGCACTTTTTGGTGTTGTATTTTACATCATCTATTGCAGATGATATTAGGGTCCCACTTCAGATTAAAGTTGTCTGTCTTGTCATGCTTCAGCCTCGTTGCCGTACACCTTAGTGGAGCTGCTCCAACAACGGAACCGTCCATCACAGCGGAGCAGTACCCTCGGCGCCGTTTCCAAAGGCCTCGGATCTTCTTCCCCGCCTCCGATAGTCACACCAGCATCATCACCATCCTCCACATCCAACCCAATGATGCTGAGGTCCACAAGGCTATGCCAAAGAGGTTGTACACTCGTCGCATCACTTTGTTTCTCCATTCCTCTGTTCTTCCAATTCATGTGAGCCAAACACCCAGGTTGACTAAAATCCTATGTTTCCAAATGCTCTGTTTTGCATGTGCATTCCTATCCTATTCCTGTGTTTTTCCTGTCCCTGCGTTTATAGAATCCTCCAATTTTAAGGAGCCCTTACAGATTTACTTCATTTTTAGATTGGTGTCAAAGAAAACTCTGTGTGTTATGTCCTGCTCCTGCCGTACCGTCATCCACCCCACCTTAGGTGCAGCAGCAACAGAAGCATTCACTGGAGCAGAGATCCCCCCTGCAGACTTTCTTTCACCGCCTTAGATCATCTTCCCCGTTGCCGGCAGCCATGCCAACTGCATTACCATCATCGACTGAGCAGATGAACCTGAGGACTAGACAATTCCGGAAGAGAGGTCGCGGTCTTTCGTGTTTGCTTACGTTATACATCGGTTATTATTACCTGCTACTTTATCTTTCAATCTTGAGTTTTGTGTTGCCCATGGGTCTCATATCAAGCCATCAATGAATGGTATCTGTCTACTATCTGGTTCATCTGGGGTCTTCTATGTGGTTCATGTTGGGTGGGCAACAAACAATAGATGATCAATTGTCTATCTTTTTGAACTGAAGCAATAATCTACCTGCAATCATTAGTTTTGGATCCATCCACTCGTTTGCTACCATCAGTCTTGATTTTTGCATGCACCCCTTAGGCCTTACAAAATCTAACTATTTTTTATTATTATGCATGTCAGATATTGTACACAATCGTACTGAACATGTAGAGAAAAAGAGAAGACCGTTGCGTGCGAATATAATGTCATGCAGACGCTGCTCCATGGTGGGAGAAGTGCCCCCCCCCTCTCCTGCATTTCCAGATTGTATTCCAAAGGAAGATAACTGTTCTGATGGAGATTCAGAAGGAGCCGACCATGCCTATTTTCCACCTGAGGTGTTTTCTCTAACCTGGCATGCTGATGTTGGTCATATCATGCATATGGCGCCTTGCATTGCTTACATTATACATCTTATATGTCATTAGCTTAGTTTAGATTTGCTTTGTGTGAATGCCACATGTTTGGTTTCTGTATCATACTCCCACCATTCCTAAATATTTGTCTTTTTAGAGATTTCAACAAGTGACTACATACGGAACAAAATGATTGAATCTACACTCTAAAATATGTCTATATACATCCGTATGTGGTAGTCCATTTGAAATCTCTAAAAAGACAAATATTGAGGAACGGAGAGAGTATATGGGAATTATGAAATGCCATCTTCTTTAGCCAGGCATCAAATACGTGAATCATGCAATGCCATCCTGTTTAGCCAGTCATCGTATATGTGAATTGTATCATGCCATATTTTTTTTCCATAATGTGTTCCATTTGTCAGCAATGTTTATACATTCATCTACTCTTCCTGTGCATCGGCCATTTGAGTCGGTCATCGGAAAATCTTGAGTGAAAACAAGGTCTTCTGAGCAGTCAGTGCTACCTGTCGATGCAGATTTCTTACTGGTTAGAGATAGCTCCTTAGAGGAGGATTCAAAGAGAGATGACCAGTTGTATTCCCCCCCAGAGGTGCATGCTCTAACTTGGCTGGGTTATATTGCTCATATCACGCATATGGTGTCTTGCATTGCCATGCCATCTGCTTAGATTAGACATGCTTTGTGTGAATGCCTCCTATTTGCTTTCTATATCAGATATGTGAATTATGCAATGCCATGTTTTTCAGCCAGTTATCATATATGTGAACTATGCACCACCATGGAGCCAGGCATCATATATGTAAATTATCTCATGCCATCTTTTTTTTCATTACGTATTCCATTTGTCGACAATCTGTGTATATTGAACTACTCTTCATGTGTATCAGCCATTTGAGCCGGTTATGGGAAAATCTAGTGTGAAAACAAGGTCTTCAGAGCAGGCAATGGTACCTGTTGAAGCATATATCTCGATTGTTAGAGGGAGCTCCTCAGAGGAGGATTCAGAGACAGATGACCAGTCCTATATCCCACCTAAGGTGTATGCTCTAAGTTGCAATGTTTATATTTCTCATATGATGCATATGGTGTCTTGCATTGCTTAGTTTGGACATCATATGCACAATATTGAATTATATCTGCTTAGTTTAGAGATCATACATGCGAGTGCCAGCTGCTTACTATATGAATCAATTATGTCAATTATATCATGCCATCCTCTATACTCAGACAACATTTATGTGAATTATTTCATCCAAACCTATTTTAGAAAGACATCATATAGTTTTGTCATGTCATCATGTTTAGGTACTCATCATATGTTGAATTATGCCATTATATCCTGTTAAGTTATCCATCATATATCTGAAACTGTGTCATGCTATCCTATTTAGTTAGGCATCATATATGTGAAATTGTGTCATGCTGTCCTGTTTGGTTAGACAACATATATGTGAATTACCACATCTATCTATCATACAATGTCTATACGTTCAATTTCTTTTCTTGTTTATCAGCCATTTGAATTGGAGGGGGTGATGGCAGTATCTAAGGGAGCAAAAACCCATTCTTCACAAAAGACAGTGCTACCCGTCGATGCAGATAGAACCATGGTTATACTGGCCCACAAACTAGCCCCACCACACATAATCTAGACTCTTCCAGATTGCACACTTACATCGTTGGGCAGAGAACCAGCTACAACCCATCTAACCGCAACCCAGCGGATAGTAACCCACTTATAGTTGACAAAGCACCATGTCCACCACAGAGTACCCCCACACGAGCAGTTTGTAAAGCTATTGCTGTGCCCAAAGCACGAAAACCCAAACTCCATGTTTAAAGCAGAAGAGCAACTGTTCTCAGGTTAGATTCCGTAGCTATGGTCCATAGTCTTTGGTGTTGCATCACTGTATTTACTCATACCAACTACTTTCAAATTTGAAGGATCCAATTGAAACTCCAATGGCGCAACAGGTATGTTTTAAACCTATTTCTTTAACTGGATTGCTGTTCTAACTTCTTGCTCTTTGTTGATTTCAGTTTTAGTTGTATAAACAATTATGTTCTCATGTGATGCACATTACAAGTGCTGCCAATGTTGTGTAGTTTCTCACACTTATATTCTGTCTATGCTGATATGTCTTAAAAATATATGAGTTGAACTGTGTCTCTATCTTGATTAGGGAACATAAACTAGAATGATATGGACAATATAGTGACCATAGTACATAGATATATCTATGTTTCATGCTGTTATCCTGTCCACCTTACTACTGAACCGGTTTACCAAAATGAGTTTGGTATACTACAACCTAAACTTGTGATGTGTCTGCTTGTTTCTCTTGTAGTATGCAAACAGAATATTGGAGAAGAGCACCCCACTATGCAATGGTAGAGAAAGTACTGTAGATAAGGTTCAAGATAGTGAGACAACCCTGTTGGTCTCCAAGAAAGGTGATAAAAATGATCTTGTAGACAGTGAGAAAACCCCACAGTCCTGCATTGATGTAGCGTTCGAGTTACTGGCCAGTACCGCTGGCACAAGCTCTTCGAACTCGCTGCCTGAATCACTTCGGCTTCTTCAGTCTCAGCTACAAGCTGAAAGGCATCAGGCATCTGTGCTGCGGCAAGAAGCCGAAGGACTGAGGAAGTCCCTGCAGAATTCAGATGCGTACTTTCTTGTGCAACAGCAAGCGCTGGAGGATTTAAGCGCCAAACAAGAGAAAGTTAATAAGCTTGCTAAGCATCTTGCCAGCATTATGGGTACCCAGGATATTGTTTCTTGAACTCTTATGAAGTGGTTTTAGTTCTGGACTTGTTTTGCTGCGGCGTTTATATGCTGTTGTGTTCCCTATATTTGCACTGGTGGTGAACTTTGATGCCCAGTGGATGTAATATGTGTAATAGCCGTGATAGCCTAGCATAAGTTGCTTGCTTATTTATTTCCTTGTTGTCTTGTTTATTTGTTTGCTTGTAGTCAGTGCAGTTCTTTTTCCCCGGTTTGCTAGTGGCTGCAATAACCTATTTTTTAAAACTTGGCCACAATAACCATGGGCTAATATTTACTATAGTGACACTGGGCCTCCTATGGGCCGCAGAATCAGTGGGCCTTCTACGGGCCGTAGAAACAGTAGGCCTTCTACGGGCCGTAGAAACATTTGGCCTTCTACGGGCTATAGAAACAATGGGCCTTCTATGGGCCCTATCATCAATGGGCCTTATACGGGCCGTATGATCGATTGGCCAAACATGGGGCAATAACAGGCCGCATTATGGCCGTAAACAGGCTAGAGTTGATATCGTCCATTCATGGGCCGACCATAACGGGCCATCGTTAATAGGTTGTATTTGATGACGCTATGAAAACGGCCCAATGTATTAACGGACCACAAACGGGCCGACTGTAACCACGGGCTGAATTTGGCCCACAAGCAGAAAATTACAGTAACAAGCCGTAAGTAAACGAATGCTCGAAATGAGCCCAAGAATAAATGGTCTCTGAGAAGGCCGAAAGATAACATGGGCTGGAAACGGCCCAACTGAATAACGGGCCATTAATGGGTATAAAGTGATACGCTGTTCCTTACGGGCTAGTTTCACCACGGGCCGTTAATGGGTCTAAAGTGATACACTGTTCATTGCGGGCCAGTTTCACCACGGGTCGTTAATAGGCCAAGAGTTACATAGGGCCTCATATGGGCCGAAAGACGTCATGGGCCATACATGGGCCATAAGTGAAAATGGGCTGGAATCATATTGGATGGCCCAGATGACGCTACTGGGCCTAATTCAGGTAGGGCGTAATGGGCCTTGGGTTAGCGGGCTGTAAATGGGCTATATGCGAACAGGCCGTTAACAGGCTTTCCATGGGCCGGTCCGTCACCTTTTGACCAAGTCAAACGGGCCGGCCTTTTCACAGGAATGGGCCTCTGTTGGGCCGGGCCATGTGTCGACGCATCATAGGCGCCTTCTGTCCAATGAGTGGATGACATCTATCCCAACAATGAGCCGACACGTGTTTCCTCCAGCCAATGACGATTTTACACGTGGAAAATCCCCATTGGTCGGGGCTGTTAATGGGATATCGGATCCAAAACCCGACCCGATAACTTAACGGTGTTCTGTTACGGTGGATGCCACGTGTCGGTCACCCTTGACGAAAGCACTTCTGTGACGTGCGATTTATCGTCATGGAAGTGGACACTTCCGTGATGATAATTTTGGTAATGTCATGGAACACTTCTACGACAGCACAGGTATGACTATCTTGATTCTGTCATAAATTTGTCATGGATGTACATGCATGACAAAAAACGCGACCTACTATGACAAACACGTATCATCACGGAAGTGTATTTTTTTGTAGTGTATGGCCCCCAAGTCTATTTGTCACGACCGGTTTTTCAATAAAATAATTATTGAGAAAAATCGACTTTAGATCCCAGTATAGGAAAAGTTATCCTCAATGGTAGACAAATACTTGATAAACAGAGGACCAGTAGAATTAAATATATTACAGGGTTGAGCTGAGGCTGCTCAACAATTTATTACAAACTCGCCAATATCTTACATAAGGGCGGTTATGACACAGGGGTGTGGTGACATGCTACTAGCTCGAGATAAAAGTGGTGGTGGATAGCTTGACTCCTAACTGGCAGCTCATCGAGCGTCGAGGTGAGGCTCGATGAATTTATTCTGGGGTGGCGGAAGCGGATATGATACAGTGACCAAAGCAGGATCGCACGGGACTGACTGGGACTCCTCTAGGCGTCGGACTCGCTATCGAACTCTTCATCCATGAGATCGCCTTCATCAACATCTGGCCAAATCAACAAGCCAGGTGAGTACTTTGAAAGTACTCGCAAGACAGTTCGGACAAAAGATATAATAAATGTATGCATGAATGCGTCATGAACAAAAATAATGATGCTCATCCCAATAATAATATTTTGCATGACTTGATAAATAAAACAAATAACTGAAAACCGATCAGGTGTCTGGAGCGACGCCTTGAAAGGTAAACAAAAAAAAAACTCATGCCGCAGTCGGGCGTCTAAGCGACACCACATAAAGGGCTTATAAAAGAAATGCCACAGTCGGGCATCTTAGCGACACCACATAAAGGGCTTTAAAAGAAATGCCACAGTCGGGCGTCTTAGCGACATCACAGAGAGGGCTTGTAAAAGAAATGCCACAGTCGGACATCTGAGCGACATCACGGAAAGGGCTTGATAAGAAAAGTAAATAACAGGTATGTCACAGTCGGATGTCTGAGCGACATCACAGAAAGGGCTTATAACAAAAGTAAATAACAAGTATACCACAGTCGGACGTCTGAGCGACGTAACAGAAAGGGCTTATATCAAATGTAAATAACAAGTTAGTCCGTCCACAAGAATAAACTTTTAACCGGATTTACACACATGTAGTCCACCGGAGTTTTTGTCACTGAGACTGATATCTGACAAGATAAGATGAATACAGTACTTCGACAAGTACAAGATGATTTAAAGAATTTGTGACTCTGCAGAGTTTGTAATAACTGACCACAGCCAACGGATTTCCGTAGTCACGAAGGACTAGTTCCATTTATGGTATTTCGGTAGAAACACATTCAACTAGTACACACCCATTCCACCTCACGATGCCAAGAATCACCCTAGACAACGTTCAAGAAAAACTTTGAGACGGGGAGGTCACAACCTCGAATAGCATGGGATCAAATTTCTATACGCGCGCTCTAAGGGGTGCCCCCATCTCGGTCCCAACCGGAAACACCCATGCCCCCTGACCGGATGACGAGCTTTAATCCAGGGCCATGGAACCCTCATCCCGGCCTCTCTACTTGGTGTGTACCAGGAAAACGGTTTGCAACTCACTAAGCCATATTCCTTGTGGAAAACAAGTGGTAGTACAGGAAGGAAATGAATGTGAATGTGAATTTGATTAACGATGACACTAAAGTCAAATAGACTGGCATAAGACTGGCATGCCACAACACTGCCATCTTACCCATCCTCTTGCCATCACATGGCCACACAAATATGTATCCAACAACATATGGCTTTCCGAAACTTACTTTCCACTTTTGTGCATGAAATATAACATTCAAAGAAATGTTCATAAACATACCATGAAACTCCTAAATGCAAACATGCAACAAACACTCATCATATCAAGAGTTCAAACATGCTTGCCTGGTCCGGAGTAGTCGGAGTCTAACTGGGTGAAGTTCGCGGCTCCGTCACCTCCTCCGGTATCTACGGTATAAGAAAATACGCACGTAACGTAAATACCGCGAGGTGCACAAAAAGTAATCCAAATAATTTTCCAATAAATCAGGTAAAAAACTAGAATTTTTTAAAGAGAACAGAAAAAGAATCAAACAAAAATACTATTCTGTTTAAAAGATATAAGGGTTTTGATCCAAGGACCCATCGGTAGTGAAACAGAAAACTCTCAGGGGCCTAAGAAGAAAAGTCCCGGAAACGATTCAGTTTGAAAAGCGTATTTTGCCAGAATACGCTTTCAGAAAACGGTTCAAAAAAACAACAGAGAGGCTGACGGGCGGGTCCCACCCATCAGGTTTGAATATTCAAAAGAGGCGGCAGCGCTCGACGGTGCCCGAGAGCCGCGGTGGTCGCCGGCGGCGATCCACGGCGAGGCAGGGGGATCGGGGGTTACCTTCGTGTTCAGTGCACCTTTCCGCGTCGGTGGGTGGTGGTAGAGGTCGCCGGCGAGCACCACGTCGACGGCGGCCCTTGCTTCGGCGGACGGTGGTTCGGGTGGTCGTGGTCCTCGTCGGGGAGTGTTGCGGAGGACAAATTGAGGAGGGGGTTAGACCTCTGGTAGCTTGAGGGGATTGCAGACGAGGTTTGGGCGCCGGGGACGGCCTCACCGGAGTTAATCGAGGTGGAGGCCGAGGCGGAACGGGGCAGCCGGAGTCAGGGGAGGAGACCTCCTCGAGGTCCTCCTAGAGGCTTGGCGTGGTGTTGGTGAGGTGCAGTGGTGGTGCGTGCACGAGAGCGAGCTCGGGGCTCCTTTTATATGCGATCAGAGGCGGTGGCCGTGAACGGAGTTTTCCGGCAGTGGTTATGGCGGCGCAGCGATTTGTCGGGGAGGTTTAGGCGGTTGATCATCGACGTGGAGGTCCACGGGCTCCATTTAGCATCTAACCTAGGTTGGATCGGGCGTGCTAGCTGGTTTCGGCAGAACGGGGCGGCGCGGGCCCGTCGGCGGAAGAGGGCGCGCCCTGTACTTGTCGGGCCACGACGACGGTGCTGCGGGGGTGCGCTGGCATGCATGAGCCACGCGGAGGGCTAGGTAGCAAAGGGCGGCACAGAACGGCGTTGTGCCGCAGGGTTGCCTCCTGTCGGTCGCCACGGGAGCTCCCGACGCCGCAGAAGACGCCGACGATTGCGGGCCAGGGTGCTGCCGACGCAGGAACCGGCCAAGTGCGTGTGTGGCACTCTGGACAGGGAGGAGGGGCTGTGCGCAACGTGCCAGGCGCACTATCGACGCGTGACTGAACTCTGACGAAGAAAACGACACTGCTCTCTGATCTTCTAAATCTCTCTGAAAGTGCAAAGAAACAGTGCAGGCCAGGTGTTCGACAGAATGGTTTTGGTATGTGGGAGTTTCTCCTTGAGCTGATTTTTGGTGGAGTGGTCTCTCATTGCAACTAGAGGTTGCCTGAATTTTGGTGGAATTTTTGGAGAAGTGGAGATATGAATTTCACCAAATTTTACAAATCTGGTCCAAACTTGCAGAGGGTAAATTTTGAAAATTTTGAAAAGAAGAAGAGTGGATCTTGATGGTTCTAGGTTGTGGGTGCTAAGGACTATCCAGAGGAGTTGATTTGAGACCAAAGCTCAAAGGCATTAAGGTACTTGCTTTGCAAATTACCTAGGCTCAAAATAAAGGACATAATTGTTTTGGGAAAAGAAATAAATGGAATAAAATCCAAAAATGGATTTTATTAGTTTGGACAGAATGTTTGGGTTGTTCCAAATTGGAAAGAGGGGTTTTGGGGAGTTTTACCATAAGAGGCATGGTAAAACAAGAATGGGTCAAAACCAAATAAAAGCCCAAAACCAAAAAGGTTTTCTTTTTTTAGAAGAAACTAAATCCAAGAAAAGATTTCTAGAGGGCAAACTCAGATGAGAGGTTTTTAAGAAGGGTTTAAATGACCTTCTTCAAACCAAGCAAGGCTCTCGCTGAAAACAAAAACCACAAAATTTTCGGAGTGTCACAGCACCTACCCCCTTAGGAAAAATCTCGTCCCCGAGATTTCAGCTGATCCTTAAACAGGTGTGGGTGCTCTGTCCGAAGAAAATCCTATCTCTCCCAAGTTGCTTCATTCTCGGTGTGATTGCTCCACTGAACTCTGAAAAACTTGATGGTTTTCTGTCGGGTCCTCCTCTCAGACTCTTCTAAGATTTTTATTAGGTGCTCCCGGTGGGTGAGGTCTGGTTGCACGTCAATATTTTCATGCGGTACTTGCTTCTCTGGATTGCTCATGTACTTTCTCAACTACGAGATGTGGAACACGTTGTGGATATCGGATAAATCCCTGGGTAGGTCTAGCTGATAGGCTACCGTGCCTCTTCGGGCCACTATACGAAATGGTCCGATGAATCTTGGTGCTAGCTTTCCCTTAATCCTGAATCACTGCAGACCCCTCATAGGAGAAACTCTTAGGTATACAACTTCTCCGGGTTCAAAACTGATTTCCCGATGCTTTCGATCATAATAACTCTTTTGCCGACTTTGAGCTGTCTTGAGTCGATCTCTAATTGTTTTAACTTTCTCCTCAGCCTCCTTGAGCATATCTGGGCCGAAGATATGGCTGTCTCCGGTCTCTGACCAATTTAGCGGGGTACGACATCTTCTCCCATACAGAGCTTCAAAGGGTGCTATTTGCAAGCTGGCTTGATATCTGTTGTTGTATGCGAACTCTGCATATGGCAAACTTTCTTCCCAATTGGTTCCGTAGGTGAGGACACAAGCTCTCAGCATATCTTCTAGGATTTGGTTTACGCGTTCAGTCTGCCCATCAGTCTGGGGATGGTATGCGGTACTAAATGCTAGTTGGGTTCCCAGTGCCTGTTGTAGGTGATCCCAAAATCTAGAAACAAACTGTGTGCCTCTGTCAGATATGATAGTCTTTGGGACTCCATGCAGGCAGACGATACGGGCAAGATAAAGTCTGGCCAGCCTCTGAGTGGTGTGAATTGTCTTCACCGGAATAAAATGTGCCACTTTGGTTAATCTGTCGGTTATGACCCATATGGCATCATTTCCGTGCCGTGACCGTGGCAGTCCAACAATGAAATCCATCCCAATCTGGTCCCACTTCCACTCGGGTATCTTGTTTGGCTGTAACAGCCCGGCTGGTTTCTGGTGCTCGGCCTTGATACGTTGACAAGAGTCACAGCATGCAATGAACGTGGCTATACCTCTCTTCATACCGTGCCACCAAAATTTTTCCTGAAGGTCTTTGTACATTTTTGTCCCTCCAGGATGGATTGAATACGGAGCGGTGTGGCTTTCAGCCAGAATCTGCTGTTTGAGGTCCTTGATATTTGGTACGCAAAGTCTCTCTCAGTACCACAATATTTCTTGCTCATCTACGTTGAATTCTGAGGCCTTGCCCAAACTCACTTTCCTTTTTATGCCTTCAATGCTGGGGTGTCCGTGCTGAGCCTCCTTAATCTTTTCCATCAGGGTAGGCTGTATTTCCAAATTCGACACACTGCCTTCGGTGACCATTATTAAATTGAGTTTGGCAAATTCCTGTTGGAACTCTGGCCTCAAGTTTGGCATACTGTCGTTGTCCGTGCTGGGATTCCGACTAAGGGCATCTGCCACAACATTTGCTTTTTCGGGATGATAGTGGATTCCAACATCATAATCCTTCACCAAGTCCAACCAGCGTTGTTGCCGTAAATTAAGTTCTGGCTGTGTGAAAATATACTTAAGACTCTTATGGTCTGTGTATATTTCACAACGATTTCCAAGTAGAAAGTGTCTCCATTCCTTGAGTGCATGGATGACCGCTGCCAATTCTAAGTCATGAGTGGGATAATTCTCCTCATCCTTGCGGAGTTGTCTGGAGACATACGCAACTACCTTGCCTTCTTGCATCAATACGCATTTGAGGCCTTTCCGGGATGCGTCACAATATACCTCAAAATTCTTGTGTATGTCTGGCACAATTAATACTAGTGCCGTTGTTAATTTGCTTTTTAGCTCTTGGAAGCTTTTCTCACATGCTTCCGCCCATTCAAACTTCTTGCCTTTCTTGAGCAACTACGTCATTGGCTTTGCTATGGTTGAGAATCCTTCAATAAATCTCCGATAATAGCCTGCCATTCCCAAGAAACTCCGTACGTCCGTTACGCTAGCTGGTGGTTTCCAGCCAAGTACGGCCTTGACCTTTTCCGGGTCTACTGCAATACCTTCTTGGGTGAGTACGTGGCCTAGAAAACCTAGCTCTCTTAGCCAAAATTCACATTTGCTGAATTTGGCGTACAGTTGATGTTTCCTGAGTTCTCCTAGTACAATCTTGAGATGCTCGGCGTGCTCTTCTGGTGTTTTGGAGTATATCAAAATATCATCGATGAATACCACAACAAACTTGTCCATATACTTCATAAATACTTTGTTCATGAGGTGAAAAAAATATGCGGGGGCGTTGGTTAGCCCAAATGGCATTACTGTGAACTCATACAGTCCATATCTGGAAGTGAAGGCTGTCTTGGGAATATCTTCTGTTCGCACTTTTAATTGGTGGTATCCTGATCTCAAGTCAATTTTTGAGAAGACTTTGGCCTGTGCGAGGTGATCAAATAAATCATTTATTCGGGGCATTGGGTATTTGTTCTTGATTGTGACCATGTTAAGAGCTCGATAGTCAATACACAATCTCAGTGTCCCATCCTTTTTCTTGGCAAATAAAATTGGAGAACCCCAAGGTGAGGAACTGGCTCGAATGTATCCTTTCTCCAATAATTATTTTATTTGCTTCTTCAATTCCACCAATTTAGATGGTGCCATTCTGTATGGTTTCTTGTAAATGGGAGCGGTTCCGGGTGCTAGCTCAATGCTGAATTCTATCTCTCGGTCCGGTGGCATGCCTGGTAGTTCTTCTGGAAATACGTCTGGAAATTCACATACTACTGGAACCTTGTTCAGCTCAGAAACGTCCACCTTGTTTAATCTTGGTTGTCGAGGTATTTGTCTCTCTTTGGATGAAACTTTAATTTTCTTCCCGTGATGGTGTGTGAGAATCACGGTCCGGTTGAAGCAGTCAATAAAACCTTTGTTGGTTGTTAGCCAATCCATCCCTAGGATGACATCCAGTCCTTTGCTTTCCAATACAATAAGGTTGGCGTAAAACTTCAATCCTTCAAATTCAATAACCACACCTTGACAGTAACTCTGGGTCACTTGCTTAATTCCAGGGGACTTGATGATCATTGATTTTCCCAAGGGAAGCATCGAAAAATTATTTTGCAAAGCAAAACTCTTCGAAATGAATGAGTGAGAAGCTCCAGAATCAAACAAAACCATGGCAGGTATTGTGTTGACAGGGTACGTACCGAGTACAATATCTGGGGCGTTCTGTGCTTCCTCTCGGGTCACGTGGTTCAGGTGACCTTTCCGGTGGTTGTTATTGGGGTTGAAATTGTTTCGCTTAGGCGCTGAATTATTGCCACCATTGTTAGGCTTTGGGGTTGAGTTCCTTGGCTTGGGGCACTGCTTGGCATAGTGCCCTTCTTCTCCACAAGCGTAACAAGTAACGCCTGGGCAATAGGTGAACTCCTTGTCTCTTGCATGGAAATTCTTGATTGGGCGTGAATTATCCGTCGGGGTTTTGTGTGTTCCACCCTTCTGAAATTCCGTCTTGCTTCTGTGGTTGCGAGAAAAAGTAGTCTAGTCCCTTTTGCGTTTGCAGAAATCTTCCAGGCTACTCGCTCATTTTCCAGAGTAATGGCCTTATCCACCAGTATTTTAAAATCTGGAAAGGTATGCACAACCAGCTGGCATTTAAGTGCGGGTGCCAGGCCTTCCAAGAATTTTTCCATCTTCTTGCTCTCGGTCATGCGCTCTTCATTGGCATAGCGAGACAGCAGAGTAAATTGGCTGTTGTATTTTGACACTATCATGGTCCTTTGCTTGAGGTCATCAAATTATCTCTTCTTGATTTTCATAACACTCTTAGGAATGTGTGCCCCACGAAAACCTTCTTTGAAATCCTCCCAGGTTATTTCATTTTCATTGGGGTGCATGTGCAGGAAGTTCTCCCACCACGATGCAGCTGCTCCCGTGAGGTAATGGGGTGCATACAATACTTTTTCATGGTTTGAACACTGTGCAATAATTAATTTTCTCTCCATGTCTCAAAGCCAGTCGTCGGCCTCAAGAGGCTTGTCAGTATGAGAAAATGTTGGAGGACACGTGTTCTGTAACTCAGATAATTTGGATTGCTGCTGATACTGACCACAGTGATTTCCCATATTGATGAATTGGTTCATCATTTCCTGGTGTTGTTGCTGACTCTGTTCATACAGATGACACACTTGGGTAAAAGCTGTTTCACTGTCTTGTTGACTTGTCTGTCCCTGAGTGAAATTGTTGTTTGGCGATGTGCCATAATTTTCCTCTAGCTGATTTGGCATGGAGCGCATCCAAGGACGAGACATCTTTCACTCTGGGGATATATTTTGTGAAACTCGTAAGACAAGAAAGAGAGAGTCGCAAAAGTCAATAAAATCACACATAAAGAAAATTTTAAAACTCCAGGATATTTTTTGAAAATACACGGTTGTGCACGGAGAAGGACTATTACATATCTTACACGCAAGCATAATTATACATTACATCACTCAGGATATGTATACATAATCCTGACATGTTATTAGACTAGTGCACTTCTCCAGATCCTAAATGATGCGCAAACAGGCTACTTCTCACAACCTATGTACATATAAACATATCACACAAGTCGGTACATCGCATGGCATCTAAACGTACTCAGTCGGAGATGGTGAGGATCTCCCTTGGCCTGCCGAGGGTGAGACGCAGTGACGCTGGGGAATCAACCTCCTCCTCGCTAATAGGTTCCAGATGAGGAACGCTGTGCTGAGCTGATGGAGCAGGTGCCATAGGCGGAGTAACCTGAATATGAGTTGGCGGAATAGGTGGAGTAGCACATATGGGAGTGGGTGCAATGAGTGGTGCAGCACGAACGGGAGTGGGTGCAATAGCTTGGTTGAATTCCTCAGTGGTAGGCAGACGACGAGCAGTGGCGAGAATGGTAGGCGAATGAGAAGCTAAGGACGAGATAAAAGTCAGCGGTGTAGCGGTGCGCAGGAGTTCCCTCCTGTTGGCGGCACAGCCATGGACTGAGTCCATGCGGGAAGCTACAAGGTCGTCCACCATGCTGTCAAAGGCTGGCTCCAGGGCTCGGAGGTACTCGACAAGCATCTCAAAGGCCTCGTCTCGCTCTCCTCTGGGGCAAGAGAATGAGTAGTGACAGGTGTATGGTACATGGCATGGAAGGTAGCGGTAGCGACGGGTCTTCATTGCAGGAAGGACATCCCGAAGACAAGCTATCGCCTCGCGGGCAGCCATCTGCATAGCATGCCTCTCCATAGGCATGGCTCTCCCCAAGAATCGAAAGCGGTGTATCTCAGCACGCCCTCCCCTGAATTGCACCGCGGCCTGGTGCATGGTCAGACTGTCGTTGATCTTGTGTGGATAAAGTGTGAAGACTGGGCGCACAGATGGCCCCATCGCGACCTGAACGATGAAGGAGAGGAGCTTGACGAACCCCTCAGGCAGGTTGGTGAACATCTGCGACTCACAGTCGTTGCCAGCCATCTACAAAAGTAGGCAAAAATTCTGAGCGATCATATCATAAATTTTATGCTGACTGTCAAAAAAATGACTACATTTGTAAATACATGAATAAACTCTATCATGCTAATAACCAATTAGCAATCGCACCTAGTGGCTTCCTACAGTCAGCCTGGCTCTGGTACCAAGTCTGTCACGACTGGTTTTTCAATAAAATAATTATTAAGAAAAATCGATATTTAGATCCCAGTATAGGAAAAGTTATCCTCACTGGTAGACAAATACTTGATAAACAGAGGACCAGTAGCATTAAATATATTACAGGGTTGAGTTGAGGCTTCTCAAAAATTTATTACAAACTCGCCAATATCTTACATAAGGGTGGTTATGACACAGGGGTGTGGTGACATGCTACTAGCTCGAGATAAAAGTGGTGGTGGATAGCTTGACTCCTAACTGGTAGCTCACTGAGCGTCGAGGTGAGGCTCGATGAATTTATTCTGGGGTGGCGGAAGCCGATATGATATAGTGACCAAAGCAGGATCGCATGGGACTGACTGGGACTCCTCTAGGCGTCGGACTCGCTATCGAACTCTTCATCCATGAGATCGCCTTCATCAACATCTGGCCAAATCAACAAGCCAAGTGAGTACTTTGAAAGTACTCGCAAGACAGTTCGGACAAAAGATATAATAAATGTATGCATGAATGCATCATGAACAAAAATAATGATGCTCATCCCAATAATAATATTTTGCATGACTTGATAAATAAAACAAATAACTGAAAACCGATCGGGTGTCTGGAGCGACGCCACATAAAGGGCTTATAAAAGAAATGCCACAGTCGGGCGTCTTAGCGACACCACATAAAGGGCTTTAAAAGAAATGCCACAGTCGGGCGTCTTAGCGACGTCACAGATAGGGTGTCACACCGTAGCTAGTCATGCATCAGAGTGTGTGCATCATGTTTAAAATTCCATTTAATTTGAAATGGGGATTTGTGAAACCCTCAGAATCATTTCTGAAAATGATCCAAATAAAAATTTCTCCAAAAGGGTCCAAGAAAATGCTCATGTTGCTCTCTGAAAATATTGGGCAGAGATAAAAATCAAACCAATATTTTTAAGATCTCATAGGTATTTATTTTGGGCATTTGGAATTAATGCATAAATATTTGCATTGGAAATATATTAACTATATATATTAATATATGTCCAAATATTATGCCATTTATAAAGGAGCTCTGGAATGATATATCTAGCTCCTGCAAAAATTGGCATAAGGAAATAAAATGATTTAATATTTTATTTAAATCAAAACAAATGTCAGAAAATTAAAAAAACAGAAATAAATAAAAGGGAGGAACTTACCTGGGCCTTTTACCTGGCGCCTCTGGCCCAGCCAGCTGGCCAGCCCAGCCCGCCTCCCTCCTCTGTCGTCTTCGTCCTCGACAGAGGGAGGGGAGTGTGGCCGGCGCGCGCGCGCGCCACCGCGCCACGCCACCTGCTCGCCTGCCTGCCTGCCCCTCCCCTCCTCGTCTCGATGCCCCGGACGACGCCACGCCCTCCCCTGCTCTCTCTCACTCTCCCTCGGTTCTCCCCCTCCTCTCCCTCGCTCTCTCTCTCACGGCCGAACACCACCATCGCCGCCGTTCGCCATAGCAGCCGTCACCGGCCACCCCTCGCCCCTCCGCTGAGCTCAGGAGCTCCGCCGCGACCCCCTCTTCCTCCCCACCAAGCCAAGCCCCTCCGGAAGCCCTGCATCACCGCCCACGTCGCCGTTCCCCTCCTCGGCCACCGAAGGTCGTCGCCGTCGAATCGAGAGCTACCGGACGTCCCCGAGCCCGCTAACCATCCCTGCAGCTCCGCGGTGAGCCACTGACCCGATTCCCCCTTGCCCCGTCGTCCCTAGCATCCTGTAGTTGCCGTCCCCTTGAGCTCCGAAGCTCGCCGCCGCCGTGCCTCGTCGCCGCCGTGGCTGGAGCCGTTGTAGCTCGAAGCCGAGCACACCATCGTGCTCCACACCTCACCAGGAGCACGTAGCACGCACCAACGCCTCCCCTAGCGCCCTGCATCGCCTAACCCGCCGTTGGCCGAACTCCAGCCGCCGCTCACGAGCTCGCCGTCGTCGGTACCGGCCACCATAGGCACGGCCACCACCACCGTTCGACGCACGGGAGCAAGGGTTCTCCAACGAGCCCAAGCACGGCCTCGCCCGTGCCCTGTAGCGCGTTTCCGCATCGCGCCACCGTCTCGGGCCTCGCCGGCGTCATGTCGCCGGTGGGTTTGACCCACCTTGACCACGGCAGGACCCCCCCTGTGTCCCTGACAGGTGGGCCCAGCCCTGTTAGCTAATTAGGATTAGCACTAACCGAATTAGTTAAACTAACTACCCCCCCTGACACTGACCAGTGGGCCCCAACGCCACTAATTCCTAATTAGGATTAAATTAACCTTGTTAAACCCCCTGTCACTGACGTGTGGACCCCACACGTCAGGTTTGACCCCAGCCAGCCGCAGTTGACCGCTGACGTCATGCTGACGTCATGCTGGCGCAATATTTATATTTCTGGATTTAAATTAAATCAGGAAATTCCAGAATATTATTTAAACTTCAAAAATTCATAACTTTTATTCTGTAACTCCAAAATAGACAAATTATATATGAAAAATGATCAGAAAAATCCAATCTATCCATCTGTACTATTTTCATGCATGATCAAACAAGTTAAATTGATGTTTTAAGCAGAACAAGGAAAAGCACTTTAAAAGGCCATGTTTGAGTTTGAAATTTGAATCTTTGATTCAAATTTGTTCAAACCCTTCTGGTTTTAGTTGCATTAGCCCAACACACTCATATTGCCATGTTTCATGCATGCATCATATTGTTGCACATTGTTTGGTGATGGTTGTGTATCGATGTCCTTTGCGACAGGTTCTGCCTCCGAGGAGTACCGTGATTACCCTAACGAAGAACCGTATCAGTGCATCGAACCATCAGGCAAGCAACCAACCATTTGATCATATCGATACAATCCCATGTTCTCGCTCCTACTCTCTTTTACGGCATTAAGACAACGCGTTTCAAACTGCTGTGTGCTACGGTAGTTGAACCCATTTCCTCTGCATGACCTGTCATTGCCACAGTAACTAGATGAAACCCACTAGCATGTGTAGGAGTTGATTGAGCCATATGTATGTGTTGTTCCTACCTTGCTATGCCTGCTATGCTTAGAGTCGTGTCAGGTCTGGTTCATCTGGGTGATGGGCTAGAGTGAAATGATTATGTCGGTAATGAGAGTGGTGTGGTGAACACGATTTGGTAAAGGTATCGATGAGAGGCCATGTAGGAGTACATGGTGGGTTGTTTCATTGAAGCCGACCTTAAGCACTGAGATCTGTATGTGTGATTTAGGAATCAGCTACTACCATGCATTGGGCCCGAAACCAATGGACCCTCTCGGCTTCTTATTCACCCTAGTTCTCCGTCCAGGAGTTGCAAGTAGTTTCTGGTGTTTGTAGCCTACTGGAGGCCGTGGACAGCGCTGACCGTAGGGGTGGGCTGTGATGCGGTAGGTACGTGGCCGGGTGTACCGAATACCCGTTA
The DNA here is from genome assembly GCF_018294505.1 of Triticum aestivum. Classification (NCBI taxonomy): domain Eukaryota; kingdom Viridiplantae; phylum Streptophyta; class Magnoliopsida; order Poales; family Poaceae; genus Triticum; species Triticum aestivum. The sequence goes on along the minus strand of NC_057810.1, from coordinate 350,752,115 downwards.
GGTATCTCGGGAACCCTGTTCACATTGTTCGGGGCCGTATGGGAAACCTCGGCCGGACTCCCTGCGGATGGAACCTGGATAGGCGATAAACCTGGACTGGAGGCTTAGGTGATTAGGTAGGTCGTGGCCGACACCCACGTTGGGCTTCCGCTTGAAGGTTGCCGAGTACATGTCGTGTAAACGACGGTAAGTGGTGAGAGCGTGTATGAAGAAGTACACCCCTGCAGGGTTATCATAACCTATTCGAATAGCCGCGTCCGCGGTAAAGGACTACTTGGTTGCCTATACAGTTCATAGACAAGTAAATGGAAACTACTAAAAGCCTCAAGATAAGTGTGAGTGCCGAGGATAGCTCTTCCGTAGAAAGACGGAGGCGGATCCTCGGTAGTGTATTGAATTGGTGAAGTAGTGGACTCGTGTGCGCAAAACCATTTCAAGTTGAAGTATCATAGGATAGTCTAGCCAAGAGTCAAAGCTGGCTTGCTGCAATAACTCCACCAACCCTTCTTGATAATATGCATGTATGCAGGATCTGATGTAAGTCTTGCTGAGTACCTTTGTACTCATGTTGCTATAATTTACATTTTTTACAGAAGACGCTGCAACCCCTTCTGATGGGTTCTATGTAGACATTGACATCAACGAGTAGGCTAAAGGCCCAGGTGGTGACCCTGAGCTTGTGAAGGACCATGTAGTATAGCTAGGCTTTCCAAGCCTCTTTTATTTTACTAGTTGTCTGTACTCAGACAATGTACTTCCGCTGCTGGTTTGTATGACTGTATGACTTGAATGCTGGGTCGTGTGACCCGTATCTTTGTGTATGCTATGTATGGCTCCCTGAGCCTTAAATAAAGTACTTGTGTCGTAGAGTCATGTTGTGATGCTTCGTTGTATTTGCACATATCGAGCATATTGTGTGTATGATTGAAATGCTTGGTATGTGTGGGATCTGACTACCTAGTTGTTTATCTTTAGTAGCCTCTCTTACCGGGAAATGTCTCCTAGTGTTACCACTGAGCCATGGTAGCTTGCTACTGCTCTGGAACACTTAGGCTGGCCGGCATGTGTCCTTCTTCGTTCCTGTGTCTGTCCCTTCGGGGAAATGTCACGCATTGAGTACCGGAGTCCTGTTAGCCCGCTACAGCCCGGTTTACCGGAGTCCTGCTAGCCCAGTGCTACAGCCCGGACCCACTTGCTGATGACCGACACGTTCGAAGCTGGGTCATGGATGCCTGTCCCTGTAAGTCTGTGCCACTTTGGGTTTACGACTAGTCATGTCAGCCCGGGCTCTTTATCATATGGATGCTAGCGACACTATCATATACGTGAGCCAAAATGCGCAAACGGTCCCGGGCAAAGGTAAGGCGACACCCGTGGGGATACCGTGCGTGAGGCCGCAAAGTGATATGAGGTGTTACCGGCTAAATCGATGTGACATCGAGTCGGGGTCCTGACAAAGGGCTTGTAAAAGAAATGCCACAGTCGGACATCCGAGCGACATCACGGAAAGGGCTTGATAAGAAAAGTAAATAACAGGTATGTCACAGTCGGATGTCTGAGCGACATCACAGAAAGGGCTTATAACAAAAGTAAACAACAAGTATACCACAGTCGGACGTCTGAGCGACATAACAGAAAGGGCTTATATCAAATGTAAATAACAAGTTAGTCCGTCCACAAGAATAAACTTTTAACCGGATTTACACACATGTAGTCCACCGGAGTTTTTGTCACTGAGACTGATATCTGACAAGATAAGATGAATACAGTACTTCGACAAGTACAAGATGATTTAAAGAATTTGTGACTCTGCAGAGTTTGTAATAACTGACCACAGCCAACGGATTTCCGTAGTCACGAAGGACTAGTTCCATTTATGGTATTTCGGTAGAAACACATTCAACTAGTACACACCCATTCCACCTCACGATGCCAGGAATCACCCTAGACAACGTTCAAGAAAAACTTTGAGACGGGGAGGTCACAACCTCGAATAGCATGGGATCAAATTTCTATACGCACACTCTAAGGGGTGCCCCCCTCTCGGTCCCAACCGGAAACACCCATGCCCCCTGACCGGATGACGGGCTTTAATCCAGGGCCACGGAACCCTCATCCCGGCCTCTCTACTTGGTGTGTACAGGGAAAACAGTTTGCAACTTACTAAGCCATATTCCTTGCGGAAACTAGTGGCAGTACATGAAGGAAATGAATGGGAATGTGAATTTGATTCACGATCACACTGAAGTCAAATAGACTGGCATAAGACTGGCATGCGACAACACTGCCATCTTACCTATCCTCTTGCCATCACATGGCCATGCAAATATGTATCCAACAACATATGGCTTTCCGAAACTTACTTTCCACTTTTGTGCATGAAATATAACATTCAAAGAAATGTTCATAAACATGCCATGAAACTCCTAAATGCAAACATGCAACAAACACTCATCATATGAAGAGTTCAAACATGCTTGCCTGGTTCGGAGTAGTCAAAGTCTAACTGGGTGAAGTTCGCGGCTCCGTCACCTCCTCCGGTATCTACGGTATAAGAAAATACGCACGTAACGTAAATACCGCGAGGTGCACAAAAATTAATCCAAATAATTTTCAAATAAATCTGAAAAAAACTAGACAAAATTTTAAAGAGAACATAAAAAGAATCAAACAAAAATACTGTTCTGTTTAAAATATATAAGGGTTTTGATCCAAGGACCCATCAGTAATGAAACAGAAAACTCTCAGGGGCCCAAGCAAAAAAGTCCCGGAAACGATTCAGTTTGGAAAGTGTATTTTGCCAGAATACGCTTTCAGAAAACGGTTCAAAAAAACAACAGAGAGGCTGATGGGCGGGTCCCACCCGTCAGCTTTGAATATTCAAAAGAGGCGGCAGCGCTCGACGCTGCCCGAGAGCCGGGGTGGTCGCCGGCGGCGATCCACGGCGAGGCAGGGGGATCGGGGGTTACCTCCGTGTTCAGTGCACCTTTCCGCGTCGGTGGGTGGTGGTAGAGGTCGCCGGCGAGCACCTCGTCGACGACGGCCCTTGCTCCGGCGGACGGTGGTTCGGGTGGTCGTGGGCCTCGTCGGGGAGTGTTGCGGAGGACAAATTGAGGAGGGGGTTAGACCTCTGGTAGCTTGAGGGGATTGCAGACGAGGTTTGGGCGCCGGGGACGGCCTCACTGGAGTTAATCGAGGTGGAGGCCGAGGCAGAATGGGGCGGCCAGAGTCGGGGGAGGAGACCTCCTCGAGGTCCTCCTAGAGGCTTGGCGTGGTGTTGGTGAGGTGCAGTGGTGGTGCGTGCACGAGAGCGAGCTCAGGGCTCCTTTTATAGGCGATCCGAGGCGATGGCCGTGAATGGAGTTTCCCGGCGATGGTTATAGCGGCGCAGAGATTTGTCGGGGAGGTTTAGACGGTTGATCATCGACGTGGAGGTCCACGGGCTCTGTTTAGCATCTAACCTAGGTTGGATCGGGCGTGCTGGCTGGTTTCGGCAGAACGGGGCGGCACGGGCCCGTCGGCGGCAGAGGGCGCGCCCTGTCCTTGCCGGGCCACGACGATGGTGCGGCGGGGGTGCGCTGGCATGCATGAGCCACGCGGAGGGCTAGGGAGCAAAGGGCAGCGCAGAACGGTGTTGTGCCACAGGGTTGCCTCCTGTCGGTCGCCACGGGAGGTCCCGGCGCCGTAGAAGACGCCGGCGAGGGCGGGCCAGGGTGCTGCCGACGCCAGGAACTGCCAAGTGCGCGTGTGGCGCTCTGGACAGGGAGGAGGGGCTGTGCGCAATGTGCCAGGTGCACTGTCGACGCGTGACTGAACTCTGATGAAGAAAACGACACTGAATCTCTCTGATCTTCTGAATCTCTCTGAAAGTGCAAAGAAACAGTGCAGGCCAGGTGTTCGGCAGAATGGTTTTGGTATGTGGGTGTTTCTCCTTGAGCTGATTTTTGGTGGAGTGGTCTCTCATTGCAACTAGAGGTTGCCTGAATTTTGGTGGATTTTTTGGAGAAGTGGAGATATGAATTTCACCAAATTTTACAAATCTGGTCCAAACTTGCAGAGGGTAAATTTTGAAAATTTTGAAAAGAAGAAGAGTGGATCTTGATGGTTCTAGGTTGTGGGTGCTAATGACTATCCAGAGGAGTTGATTTGAGACCAAAGCTCAAAGGCATTAAGGTATTTGCTTTGCAAATTACCTAGGCTCAAAATAAAGGACATAATTGTTTGGGAAAAGAAATAAATGGAATAAAATCCAAAAATGGATTTTATTAGTTTGGACAGAATGTTTGGATTGTTCCAAAGTGGAAGGAGGGGTTTTGGGGAGTTTTACCATAAGAGGCATGGTAAAACAAGAATGGATCAAAACCAAATAAAATCCCAAAACCAAAAAGGTTTTCTTTTTTTTAGAAGAAACTAAATCCAAGAAAAGTTTTTTAGAGGGCAAACTCAGATGAGAGGTTTTTAAGAAGGGTTTAAATGACCTTCTTCAAACCAAGCAAGGCTCTTGCTGAAAACAAAAACCACAAAATTTTCGGAGTGTCACACTATTACCCGTCGATACTTCTCCTAGAGAATTGCCTTTGCATTTACTTTTATTATTTGCCATT
>NC_057810.1:350579295-350747153 GCF_018294505.1 Triticum aestivum | reverse complement strand
CTTGTAACTGGCAAGACAAGGAAATACTTTGCTTCTGTGCTACATCACCCTTCAACTTTAGGGAAAGCCCAACAGCTCCTATGGGAATAATACTAGTCCAACGGCCTGACTAGGGATCCTTTTGGTGTTTAAATTTCCAAAAATGCAAATATATTTCTCTCTGAATCTCATGTTCAAGAACCATAGCATTTATAGAACGGAAGTATGGACTTATTTATGAAAATGGAAATTGAATAATAACAAATTTATTATAGACTCTAGGGTATTTTTCCAACAAGTTAGACTGAAGGATGAATGCGGGTGGAGGGTGGTCAATTGATGGATGATGGGACATTACATCTTTTAATAGTTCATGTGTTGCAATGATACAGTCTTACAACATTGGCATGCAATAAAAATTGGTCGCCGCGATAGAAAACAATTAGTTCTAGCGCATGTTCACTTACTTCCATTGAGGTTGGTAGTTCTCAATCGAAGCATTGCATTGTTTCTTTTCATATTGTTAGGAATTATAAAAAAGATAAATTTTTGAATATCATGAAGAATCATAAGGAATGGCATGGTTGGCTACGATTCCATGCGGACCCACGTTCACTAAATTGTGTGCGATAATTGGAACACATATGAGTAAATTTTTACAAAATAGATCTAAAAAGTGATTGATTAATTCAAGAAATTCAAATCATGAATGATTTAAAGAATGTTATCCATGACAACCCAGTGTCTGCTAGTGCTTTTTGGACCTTCTCCTTGGCCAATGTCAACCTCTCACTTCATGTCTCGCGTTTATCATACATCTATAACGTTGCCTTCTTCTTGACATCTCATCTTCACTACACTCCATCAATAGCCTCGCCTTCTTCTCCACTTCCTCCACCTTCACAAGCTCCTCGTTGTACCACTCGATCACCACTCTGACCTGCATATGTCCACCATGAACATAATTTTGTAATCACATCTTCAAAGAATTTGGTGAATGGCATCAAAATCAATCCGCTGATTGTCACCACTTGAGCAGCCATGTCCTTCGCCAATGCCATCCTCCCCCTGAGCGAACCCCTTCATCTAATTCAGTCACCGGTCTTAGCTTCTTCTCATCTGCCATGTCATCACAAGCTCTCATCTTACTCCTCCATCACCACTCTAACCTTCATATAGTCCACCATGAACATAATTCTGTAATAAAACGTATATAAATTTAAATTTCTATTTGAGGGGAAATGATCAATGCACATTGACGGGGTCCTGTACCAAGGGTGGCTAACGCCAAGGTACCCGGCCTCATTAACCACAAGGGAGCCCAGCGGGCCCATCTCCTCGCACTAACCCTAGGGGCAAGATGCTCTTCTTGGTGCCCAAAATAAGAGGATGGTAGCACCCCCAGATCACATCCGAGGATGCACCCTAGTTCTCTCCTGTCTATATAAAGGGAGATCTAGGGTTCTTCTTGATAATCTATCCTTAGATAGGAGAACTCTCAGTACCAACATCATACACCATTGTAACCCCTCGCACGAGGTATCCCTCCATTATGAATAAGCAAAACCAGCAGGACAAAGGTTATTACTCTCCGGAGGCCCAAACCTGGAGAAAACTCTCATGTGACATCCAATCCATGACTTCCAGCTACGCTTGGACCCCTACCGAGGGATCTGCGGAAATCTGCTCCTTTAGTTGGCACTAGGCACGGGCGTCGCCGGCTGGAGACCGATCATGGGTCGGATGTTTTGCTACCTCTAGCAGCCTCTCACAAGGAGAAAGCCTAACCTTTGGCTCTCTGATGTTCACGCCAATCATGCAGGCGGTTTGACATCAACCTACAGGATCGTCCCATGCGTGCGATCTACATCGGTAATGTCACCTTCGTCACCAACACACATGGCGACCTTCGGGTATGCCTGGCACCCATGCAACCCATAGGGCGCGGTAGGCTCCCGACCACGACGACCTCAGCCAATGATACCATTGGTTGTTTTCCGTTCAGAATGAAGAATGCAGAGTCTATGTATAGAACGAGCTCCACCAATGTCTATAGAAGAACGTACAGGTCATTGCCATGATATGCGACAACTGTCACATCGACCACGCACCCGAGGATTGTATCCTTCACTAAACGATCTCAAATTGCAGCGTCGACACCGCAGAGATGCTATCGTTGTCTGACCATGAGGACATAGACAACAAACCAACCTCATCAGAGGAGGTCGAGGCCGAAAACATCACGACCTCACCAGCCAAAGTCAGATCTCTGAACACGGAGTATGAAGGACGCGGCGAACAACAAGACACCTTGAAATTCTGCGATCAACAAGAAATAGAGGACAATGTCGAACTGTATGTTCCATAGACAATCTCTCAACACAATGTGATGTTTATTAAGCAAAGGCTGAAACAAGCGACAGAATGCCACACTCAACCACCACGACAGTGAAAAATCCACGAAGCTCGCGAGCCCAACTACCCACGAGGGTGACCCAACCTAGTCCCAGGAGGATGATCTTCGCGAGATCGTTATGCTTGGGGCCGTGCGACACATGTTGTCAAACTAGCCACATAAAATAAACAAGCCATAACAGATAACAACAGGCAGTCATGGCAAGAAGGCCATCAGCAAAAGACAGAGGCCGGTAATCACAAGAATGGCAAGGAAGCCACAAACAAAGATTGGCCCATAGGGATCCCTACAGCAGCTTAGAGCCCATCAGAAGCGGTCTCATTGGTGAACAAGCTCCGAGCCGCACCCATGGACCCTGGAATCCTTGCCAACCTCATCAAAGCTATTCACAGGATAGCCGACCTCCAAGAGAAGCAAATACACCATGCAAAGGGCACCCAAAGACCGCCCAACTGTTACGAGAAGGCCGGGAGGCAGAGAACGTAGGGAGGTACGACAAGAAGTTCTGCGATGGCGACCTCCGACACATGATACAAATTGGAAGTCCAAGTTGCTATGATGGTTCCATTCACGATCGCCTCGGTTTCCACCTGGATCTACAAAATCATCTAAGGGCCCAGGCCATGATGCCATGGGAGGGAATACGAAACCTTGATCCCCCAGTTAACGTCCGACATTGCACTTGCGTCTTTTGGCTATAGGTCATCATGCACCAATTTCTTCAGCCGTTGTGGAGGGGGTAGAGAAGTATTCAAGAGATACAAAACCCAACCTTTGGCTCAGTGACTAACTAACGTTTATTGAGCTAGCACACGGCAACATCAGAAACCCTGTTGTACGATTATTGTCTCAGTGACTAACTTGTTGGAGAACGTTGCAGAAAATTAAATTTTTTCCGAGATCCATCTATGAATTCATCTAAGCAACGAATGATAGGAGTGCATCTACATACCCTTGTAGCTCGCGAGTGGAAGCATTCAAGAGAACGGGGATGATGGAGTCGTACTCACCGTGATCCAAATCACCGATGACCAAGTGCTGAACGGACAGCACCTCCGCGTTCAACACACGTACGGAGCGGATGATGTCTCCTCATTCTTGATCCAGCAAGGGGGAAGGAGAGGTTGAGGAAGAAGGCTCCAGTAGCAGCACGACGGCGTGGTCATGGTGGAGATGCAGTACTCTGACAGGGCTTCGCCAAGCAACCGCGGGAGGAGGAAGAGGTGTAGCAGGGGGAGGGAGGCGCCAAGACTCGGGGTGCGGCTGCCCTCCCTCCCCCTTCCTTTATATAGGCCCCCAGGGGGGGCGCCGGCCCTAGAGATGGGATCTCTAGGGGGGCGGCGGCCAAGGGGGTGGAGTGCCCCCCAAGGCAAGTGGAGGCGCCCCCTCCCCTAGGGTTCCCAATCCTAGGCACAGAGGGGGGGCCAGGGGGGGCGCACCAGCCCACCAGGGGATGGTCCCCTCCCCACTTCAGCCCACGGGGCCCTCCGGGATGGGTGGCCCCACCCGGTGGACCCCCGGGACCCTTCCGGTGGTCCCGGTACAATACCGGGTGAAACCGAAACTTTCCCGATGGCCGAAACAGCACTTCCTATATATAAATCTTTACCTTCGGACTATTCCGGAACTCCTCGTGACGTCCGGGATCTCATCCGGGACTCCGAACAACATTCGGTAATCACATACAAGTCTTCCTAATAACCCTAGCATCACCGAACCTTAAGTGTGTAGACCCTGCGGGTTCGGGAGACACGCAGACATGACCGAGACGGCTCTCCGGTCAATAACCAACAACGGGATCTGGATACCCCTGTTGGCTCCCACATGTTCCATGATGATTTCATCGGATGAACCACGATGTCAAGGATTCGATCAACCCCGTATACAATTCCCTTTGTCAATCGGTACGTTACTTGCCCGAGACTTGATCATTGGTATCCCAATACCTCGTTCAATCTCGTTACCGGCAAGTCACTTTACTCATACCGTAATGCATGATCCCGTGACCAAACACTTGGTCACTTTGAGCTCATTATGATGATGCATTACCGAGTGGGCCCAGAGATACCTCTCCGTCATACGGAGTGACAAATCCCAGTCTCAAGCCATGTCAACCCAACAGACACTTTCGAAGATACCTGTAGTGCACCTTTATAGTCACCCAGTTACGTTGTGACGTTTGGTACACCCAAAGCACTCCTACGGTATCCGGGAGTTACACGATCTCATGGTCTAGGAAAGGATACTTGACATTGGAAAAGCTCTAGCAAACGAACTACACAATCTTGTGCTATGCTTAGGATTGGGTCTTGTCCATCACATCATTCTCCTAATGATGTGATCCTGTTATCAACGACATCTGATGTCCATAGTCAAGAAACCATGACTATCTGTTGATCAACAAGCTAGTCAACTAGAGGCTTACTAGGGACATGTTATGGTCTATGTATTCACACGTGTATTACGATTTCCGGAGAATACAGTTATAGCATGAATAAAGACAAATATCATGAACAAGGAAATATAATAATAATATTTTATTATTGCCTCTAGGGCATATTTCCAACAGTCTCCCACTTGCACTAGAGTCAATAATCTAGTTACATTGTGATGAATCGAACACCCATAGAGTTCTGGTGTTGATCATATTTTTCTCGCGAAAGAGGTTTAGTCAACGGATCTGCGACATTCAGATCCGTATGTACTTTGCAAATATCTATGTCTCCATCTTGAACATTTTCACGTATGGAGTTGAAACGACGCTTGATGTGCCTGGTCTTCTTGTGAAACCTGGGCTCCTTGGCAAGGGCAATAGCTCCAGTGTTGTCACAGAAGAGTTTGATCGGCCCCGGTGCATTGGGTATGACTCCTAGGTCGGTGATGAACTCCTTCACCCAAATTGCTTCATGCGCTGCGTCCGAGGCTGCCATGTACTCCGCTTCACATGTAGATCCCGCCACGATGCTCTGCTTGCAGCTGCAGCAGCTTACTGCTCCGCCATTCAACATATACACGTATCCGGTTTGTGACTTAGAGTCATCTAGATCTGTGTCGAAGCTAGTGTCAATGTAACCCTTTACGATGAGCTCTTCGTCACCTCCATAAACGAGAAACATGTCCTTTGTCCTTTTCAGGTACTTCAGGATATTCTTGACCGCTGTCCAGTGTTCCTTGCCGGGATTACTTTGGTACCTTGCTACTAAACTTACGGCAAGGTTTACATCAGGTCTGGTACACAACATGGCATACATAATAGATCCTATGGCTGAAGCATAGGGGATGACACTCACCTCTTCTTTATCTTTTGCTGTGGTCAAGCATTGAGCCGAGCTCAATCTCACACCTTGCAACACAGGCAAGAACCCTTTCTTGGACTGATCCATTTTGAACTTCTTCAAAATCTTATCAAGGTATGTGCTTTGTGAAAGACCTATGAGGCGTCTCGATCTATCCCTATAGATCTTGATGCCTAATATGTAAGCAACTTCTCCAAGGTCCTTCATTGAAAAACACTTATTCAAGTAGGCCTTAATGCTGTCCAAAAGTTCTATATCATTTCCCATCAAGAGTATGTCATCTACATATAATATGAGAAATGCTACAGAGCTCCCACTCACTTTCTTGTAAACGCATGCTTCTCCATAAGTCTGCATAAACCCAAACGCTTTGATCATCTCATCAAAGCGAATGTTCCAACTCCGAGATGCTTGCACCAGCCCATAAATAGATCGCTGAAGCTTGCATACTTTGTTAGCATCTTTAGGATCGACAAAACCTTCCAGCTGCATCATATACAGTTCTTCCTTAAGATGTCCATTAAGGAATGCCGTTTTGACGTCCATCTGCCATATCTCATAATCATAGTATGCGGAAATTGCTAACATGATTCAGACGGACTTCAGCTTTGCTACGGGAGAGAATGTCTCATCATAGTCAACCCCTTGAACTTGTCGATAACCCTTAGTGACAAGTCGAGCTTTATAGATGGTAACATTTCCATCCACGTCCGTCTTCTTCTTAAAGATCCATTTGTTTTCTATCGCTCGCCGATCATCGGGCAAGTCTGTCAAAGTCCATACTTTGTTTTCATACATGGATTCTATCTCGGATCGCATGGCTTCCAGCCATTTGTTGGAATCTGGGCCCGCCATCGCTTCTTCATAGTTTGAAGGTTCACCATTGTTTAACAACATGATTTCCAAGACAGGGTTGCCGTACCACTCTGGTGTGGAACGTGTCCTTGTGGACCTACGAAGTTCAGTAGCAACTTGATCCGAAGTACCTTGATCATCATCATTATTTTCCTCTCCAGTTGGTGTAGGCATCACAGGAACATTTTCCTGAGCTGCACTACTTTCCTGTTCAAGAGGTAGCACTTCATCGAGTTCTACTTTCCTCCCACATACTTCTTTCGAGAGAAACTCTTTTTCTAGAAAGGATCCGTTCTTGGCAACAAAGATCTTGCCCTTGGATCTTAAGTAGAAGGTATACCCAATGGTTTCCTTAGGGTATCCTATGAAGACGCATTTTTCCGACTTGGGTTCGAGCTTTTCAGGTTGAAGCTTCTTGACATAAGCATCGCAAACCCAAACTTTTAGAAACAACAGCTTAGGTTCCTTCCCAAACCATAATTCATACGGTGTCGTCTCAACGGATTTAGACGGTGCCCTATTTAAAGTGAATGTAGCTGTCTCTAGAGCGTATCCCCAAAATGATAGCAGTAGATCGGTAAGAGACATCATAGACCGCACCATATCCAATAGAGTGCGATTACGACGTTCGGACACACCTTATGCTGAGGTGTTCCAGGCAGCGTGAGTTGTGAAACGATTCCACATTTCCGTAAGTGTGTACCAAATTCGTGACTTAAATATTCTCCTCCACGATCTGATCGTAGGAATTTTATCTTTTGGTCACGTTGATTCTCTACCTCATTCTGAAATTCCTTGAACTTTTCAAAGGTCTCAGACTTGTGCTTCATTAAGTAGACATATCCATATCTACTCAAGTCATCAGTGAGAGTGAGAACATAACGATATCCTCCGTGAGCCTCAACGCTCATTGGACCGCACACATCGGTATGTATGATTTCTAACAAGTTGGTTGCTCGCTCCATTGTTCCGAAGAACGGAGTCTTGGTCATCTTTCCCATGAGGCATGGCTCGCATGTGTCAAATGATTCATAATCTAGAGACTCTAAAAGTCCATCAGCATGGAGCTTCTTCATGCGCTTGACACCAATGTGACCAAGGCGGCAGTGCCACAAGTATGTGGGACTATCGTTATCAACTTTACATCTTTTAGTATTCACACTATGAATATGTGTAATATTACGCTCGAGATTCATTAAGAATAAACCATTGACCATCGGGGCATGACCATAAAACATATCTCTCATATAAATAGAACAACCATTATTCTCGGATTTAAATGAGTAGCCATCTCGTATCAAACGAGATCCAGATACAATGTTCATGCTCAAACTTGGCACTAAATAACAATTATTGAGGTTTAAAACTAATCCCGTAGGTAAATGTAGAGGTAGCGTGCCGACGGTGATCACATCGACCTTGGAACCATTCTCGACACGCATCATCACCTCGTCCTTCGCCAATCTCCGCTTATTCCGCAGCTCCTGCTGTGAGTTACAAATGTGAGCAACAGCACCAATATCAAATACCCAGGAGTTACTACGAGTATTGGTAAGGTACACATCAATTACATGTATATCACATATACCTTTAGTGTTGCCGGCCTTCTTGTCCGCTAAGTATTTGGGGCAGTTCCGCTTCTAGTGACCCTTCCCTTTGCAATAAAAGCACTCAGTCTCAGGCTTGGGTCCATTCTTTGACTTATTCTCCGCAACTGGCTTACCGGGCGCGGCAACATCCTTGCCGTCCTTCTTGAAGTTCTTCTTACCCGTGCCCTTCTTGAACTTAGTGGTTTTGTTGACCATCAACACTTGATGTTCTTTCTTGATTTCTACCTCTGCCGACTTCAGCATTGAAAATACTTCATCAATAGTTTTCACCATCCCCTGCATATTGTAGTTCATCACAAAGCTCTTATAGCTCGGTGGGAGCGACTGAAGGATTCTGTCAATGACCGCCTCGTCCGAGAGGTTAATGTTCAACTGGGACAGGCGGTTGTGCAACCCAGACATTTTGAGTATGTGCTCACTGACAGAACTATTTTCCTCCATTTTACAACTGTAGAACTTGTCGGAGACTTCATATCTCTCGACCCGGGCATGAGCTTGGAAACCCATTTTCAGCTCCTCGAACATCTCATATGCTCCGTGTTGCTCAAAACGCTTTTGGAGCCCCGGTTCTAAGCTTTAAAGCATGCCGCACTGAACGAGGGAGTAATCATCAGCATGTGGCTGCCAAGCGTTCATAACGTCTTGGTTCTCTGGGATGGGTGCTTCACCTAGCGGTCCATCTAGGACATATGCTTTCTTGGCAGCTATGAGGATGATCCTCAGGTTCCAGACCCAGTCCGTATAGTTGCTGCCATCGTCTTTCAGCTTGGTTTTCTCTAGGAACGCGTTGAAGTTCATGTTGACGTGAGCGTTGGCCATTTGATCTACAAGACATATTTGCAAAGGTTTTAGACTAAAGTTCATGATAATTAAGTTCATCTAATCAAATTATTTAATGAACTCCCACTCAGATTAGACATCCCTCTAGTCATCTAAGTGTTACACGATCCAAGTCGACTAGGCCGTGTCCGATCATCACGTGAGACGGACTAGTCATCATCGGTGAACATCTCCATGTTGATCGTATCTTCTATACGACTCATGTTCGACCTTTCGGTCTCTGTGTTCCGAGGCCATGTCTGTACATGCTAGGCTCGTCAAGTTAACCCTAAGTGTTTTTGCATGTGTAAAACTGTCTTACACCCGTTGTATGTGAACGTAAGATTCTATCACACCCGATCATCACGTGGTGCTTCGAAACGACGAACTTTAGCAACGGCGCACAGTTAGGGGAGAACACTTCTTGAAATTATTATAAGCGATCATCTTATTTACTACCGTCGTTCTAAGTAAACAAGATGCATAAACATAATAAACATCACATGCAATTATATGGTAGTGACATGATATGGCCAATATCATATAGCTCCTTTGATCTCCATCTTCGGGGCTCCATGATCATCTTCGTCACCGGCATGACACCATGATCTCCATCATCGTGTCTTCATGAAGTTGTCACGCCAACGACTACTTCTACTTCTATAGCTAACGCATTTAGCAATAAAGTAAAGTAATTTACATGGCGTTCTTCAATGACACGCAGGTCATACAAAAAAATAAAGACAACTCCTATGGCTCCTGCCGGTTGTCATACTCATCGACATGCAAGTCGTGATTCCTATTACAAGAACATGATCTCATACATCACAATATATCATTCATCATTCATCACAACTTTTGGCCATATCACATCACAAGACACTTGCTGCAAAAACAAGTTAGACGTCCTCTAATTGTTGTTGCAAGTTTTACGTGGCTTCTATAGGTGATCTAGCAAGAACGTTTTCTTACCTACGTTAAAGCCACAACGTGATTTGTCAACTTCTATTTACCCTTCATAAGGACCCTTTTCGTCGAATCCGCTCCAACTAAAGTGGGAGAGACAGACACCCGCTTGCCACCTTATGCAACTAGTGCATGTCAGTCAGTGGAACCTGTCTCACGTAAGCGTAGATGTAAGGTCAGTCCGGGCCGCTTCATCCCACAATACCGCTGAAGCAAAATAAGACTAGTAGCGGAAAGAAAGTTGACAACATCTACGCCCACAACAAAATTGTGTTCTACTCGTGCAATAGAGAACTACGCATAGACCTAGCTCATGATGCCACTGTTGGGGAACGTTGCAGAAAATTAAAATTTTTCCTACGGTTTCACCAAGATCCATCTATGAGTTCATCTAAGCAACAAGTGATAGGAGTGCATCTACATACCCTTGTAGCTCGCGAGCGGAAGCGTTCAAGAGAACGGGGATGATGGAGTCGTACTCGCCGTGATCCAAATCACCGACGACCAAGTCCTGAATGGTCAGCACCTCCGCGTTCAACACACGTATGGAGCGGATGACGTCTCCTCCTTCTTGATCCAGCAAGGGGGAAGGAGAGGTTGAGGAAGAAGGCTCCAGCAGCAGCACGACGGCGTGGTGGTGGTGGAGATGCAGTACTCCGGCAGGGCTTCGCCAAGCAACCGCGGGAGGAGGAAGAGGTGTAGCAGGGGGAGGGAGGCGCCAAGACTCGGGGTGCGGCTGCCCTCCCTCCCCCTTCCTTTATATAGGCCCCCAGGGGGGGGGGGGCGCCAGCCCTAGAGATGGGATCTCTAGGTGGGCGGCGGCCAAGGGGGTGGAGTGCCCCCCAAGGCAAGTGGAGGCGCCCCCTCCCCTAGGGTTCCCAACCCTAGGCGTAGAGGGGGGCCCGGGGGGGCGCACCAGCCCACCAGGGGCTGGTCCCCTCCCCACTTCAGCCCACGGGGCCCTCCGGGATGGGTGGCCCCACCCGGTGGACCCCCGGGACCCTTCCGGTGGTCCCGGTACAATACCGGGTGACCCCGAAACTTTCCCGATGGCCGAAACAACACTTCCTATATATAAATCTTCACCTCCGGACTATTCCGGAACTCCTCATGACGTCCGGGATCTCATCCGGGACTCCGAACAACATTTGGTAATCACATACAAGTCTTCTTAATAACCCTAGCGTCACCAAACCTTAAGTGTGTAGACCCTACGGGTTCAGGAGACACGCAGACATGACCGAGACGGCTCTCCGGTCAATAACCAACAGCAGGATCTGGATACCCATGTTGGCTCCCACATGTTCCACGATGATTTCATCGGATGAACCACGATGTCGAGGATTCGATCAACCCCGTATACAATTCCCTTTGTCAATCAGTATGTTACTTGCCCGAGACTTGATCGTTGGTATCCCAATACCTCGTTCAATCTCGTTACCGGCAAGTCACTTTACTCATACCGTAATGCATGATCCCGTGACCAAACACTTGGTCACTTTGAGCTCATTATGATGATGCATTACCGAGTGGGCCCAGAGATACCTCTCCGTCATACGGAGTAACAAATCCCAGTCTCAATCCATGTCAACCCAACAGACACTTTCGAAGATACCTGTAGTGCACCTTTATAGTCACCCAGTTACGTTGTGACGTTTGGTACACCCAAAGCACTCCTACGGTATCCGGGAGTTACACGATCTCATGTCTAAGGAAAGGATACTTGACATTGGAAAAGCTCTAGCAAACGAACTACACGATCTTGTGCTATGCTTAGGATTGGGTCTTGTCCATCACATCATTCTCCTACTGATGTGATCCTGTTATCAACGACATCTGATGTCCATAGTCAGGAAACCATGACTATCTGTTGATCAACAAGCTAGTCAACTAGAGGCTTACTAGGGACATGTTATGGTCTATGTATTCACATGTGTATTACGATTTCTGGATAATACAGTTATAGCATGAATAACGACAATTATCATGAAAAAGGAAATATAATAATAATCTTTTATTATTGCCTCTAGGGCATATTTCCAGCATAACTAACTCTTGTCAGGATTGGTGTGGTCGTGGCTGAACGGGCTCCCACCAAACTGCATTTACAGTAGACCAGATTTTGAGCACGAGTTCCTCAACAACTTTGCGTGGACATACCACCAGCCAGGGAGCCTCGTAGACCTCTACAACATCATTCGAGGAACAGAAGAACAACTGTGAGAATTCACCGCCAACTGGCTCAGGAAGAAAAACACAATAGCAAACATCCCTAATGGCACAACCATCAAAGCATTCGTCAACGAAGCGCTAGACCCCATGATGAGACATAAGATTGGCAGAAAGAGGCTGCAAGGATAACTGCCCAATGTGGCATCCCTCATGACAACAGCAAACATCTTCTATAGAGGCGAGGAGGCAGCTTGCTCGGTCATCACCACAATCAGCTAGAGGGGCTGGCAAGCGCACAAGGCAAGACAGGTCACACAATGCGTGACCAAAACCATGGGCTCAAGCGAAAGGATAGGTCTTCAGCGGCAACATCTGAGCAGGAGCTTGACATGAGGCTGTAAAAAAGCCAAGTACAAACGCATGCCAAAGCACATGTCTCACATGTAAGGCCAAAGCATGTGTCCCGTACGTATGAGGCGACCATGAGCGACCCATGCAAGTACCATAGCCATGGAGCATCCAAGGCATTACACTCCACACACGAGTGTCACCTCAACGAGCAGCTCACCCAAGAGAAGAATGCATGGGAAAGAGAGGGCTCCAACATCGAAGATGGTCACACAACATGTGCCACCTCACAAAAACCTATAAGAGGAGGCTGGAAGGACAAAACTGACAATCATATGGTGACCATGATCTTCCGAGGTCTAGAGTCCAAACGAGCTCAGTGACAACCCGTACTACATTCCCATCCCCGGGAGGAACATGCCCGTCGTCGACCTTATAATTGGGGGTTGCCAATTGTCTAAAGTACTCATGGACATCAGCTTCGGCCTAAACATCATGTATGCAAAAACACCATAGAAAATGGACCTTCCTATCACTGGTCTCTGACCTTCAGCCACACACTTCTCCCTGGAAATTACTATGGAGGTCATCTTCAGAAAGGAGGACAACTTCTGGGCTGAGAATTATGCTTTGAGGCAGTCCCATTCATAGGGGGATATCACACTTTGTAGGGAAGCCACCATTCATCAAGTTCATGGCAATTCCATGATATTCCTACATGAAACTTAAAATGCATGGCCCAAACAGAGTCATCACAGTCTCCAGCGACACTAAAATTGCACACGAAGTAGAGGTCACCCACCTTGTATAGCCAGAGGCCGACCTCCCATAGGACAAAGAGAAATGAGTAGAGGTCCCCTCTGACCAATTCAAGAAGAGGAGGAGCAGTAGCCCATCTGCTACCGCTCAGGAGCCCCCGGTGGACCCCACATGGTCTAGCTGGCATGAAGCAGGAGGATGAAGCTAGGAGGCCCGAAGCAATAACCAATGAAGGAGAACGACTCAAACAATGACACAAATGTAGGCAACGTCAATCCTTTACCTCTTTTACATTTTGTACATTAGATTTGTTTTATTAGCAAAGTATCCAACAATACAAATAAAATCTTGTACTACTCTCTAGCCTGCTATATAAAGAATTGATGTGATGGCGTTATAATTTCACCTTAGCGCCCTCTACTCAAAATTTCTATTCATGCCCCATGGTACTACCAAGCACATTCTATTTACCGTGTCATGTCGAGATCTAAGGGGAGTCGAAGAGATCCTCCTATGAGATGGGTCCGGGGGCTACATCGTCTATCATAATGCCTCGGCCCCGATAAGAGTTGTATCCAATGAACACTCAAATGCCACTCGGGGGATGTATCATAGTACAACCCACATAAGGACCTTCCTACCCTGATGAACTCATATGTGGATCAGATTATGGTCAACCCCTCTCTTTTGCCTTGAGTTTGGCAGTGCAAATATCCTAACAAGCTGAGAATACTACCCTGGCCAAAAGGTCTGTAGCAATTTATGATTCTTCTGCACTTTGCCGGGCCCAAATAGGGGTCTCCAACTCACACATTGATGCTTTCGGTGCAACATGGTCACATTTCTCAACAGCTGACTTGGATGCTTGTCCAACATAGGCAAGAGACAAACATATATGACAACATAAATCAACGTATATAACACAGTGCCACTGTTTCTAAATTACAAGAGGCCTATTTGCCTCCCGCACCACCTGAACACCGCTTCAGAATCTCTTCGAGCTTGCATGCACCCGCAACATACTCGGCCTCCACCTCGACCTCCACCGACACGGGCTCCGGGGGTGGACACCCAGAAGTGCCATGGACGATGAGGCCGAGGTCGCTGTTTTGTACCAGCTTGACGATGTCATCCAAGGTGTCGGCAAGGTCCGTCTCACCATGGTGAAGTGTCTAACGGTCCATTCCTAGCATCGTGTGCATCTGTTGCATTAGATTAGTAACATGCTAAAGACGCCTAACGAGATCCGCATGGGCAACTTCTGGGAGGGGCACTACAAACGAAATGCCGCATCAACCTTCAGCCAAGGCAATGGGAGACAACATGAAAGAGGCAAAAAGCTTACACATAGCGGTGGCCTCCAGGTCCTAACACTTAAAAAAGACACATCCCTGACATTTTGGGTCGAACTAAAAAAAATTATGTCATACATATGACACTTCTATGACGCTACTTATGACAAAACCCTGTATCATCATAGATGTTGTGGGCTCCTACTTCGATTTAAAAAAATCATGATAGAAAATGGGCTTTTTGTCTTGAGTGGGTCGGGGACGCACTTGCTTGACATTCTTTGGGCCGTCCATGATGGAAAAAATCGTGTTAGAAGCGAGGGCGAGGAAAATTTTAGGGAGTTCCTGGCTACAGTGGGTGGTCGGGGCCAGGCGATGCATGGAGGTTTGCGCGTTTCTCTTGTACATGTACGCGTGTGGGTGCGAGGAGTTGGGCTCTAATTGAACCCGAGCGAAGCGTTCGCCTACTGAACCCGAGCGATTGCACTGTCTACACGTTACTGAACCCGACCTATCGGTCGATCCCTGGCTATTAACTGACCCGATCGAGCGATTCCTTCACTACTGCTGCTAACTGAAGCCGATCAACCTGCTGCCTCTTGATGAACAATGAGTGTTGTTGGGGGTGTATGAACAGTTCCCGATGGGGGTTGGATGAACAGGACCCCGTGGGCATAGAGGCCGTTGCCACTGGATGAACAGGACACCGAACGAGCCGGTTGCGGGTGGATGAACAGGACCCCATGGAGGGCTGGTTGAACAGTAGCCGGTGGAGGGTTGGATGAACAGTATCTAGTGGAGGTGTGGTTGAACAGTAACCTATGGAGGCTGGATGAACAGGAGCCCGTGGATGAACAGTAGTTGGTGGAGGCAGGAGGGAGACGGTGTGGATGAACAGTCGTAGGTGGAGGCTGGAGGAGGTCAACGGTGGATTAACTGTAGACAATGGAGGCTGGAGCGAGGCAATAGATGGTGAATGAATAGGAGCTCGTGGAGTCCCGTTTTGCGGTATGCCAGACCCTCCCGATGAATAGGACCCTCATTTCGACCGTAGGAGGTCAAAGAGAAGTATGTTTCCACTGTTTTGCGATATGCCACACCCCTCCCAATCAACAGCACCCTGTTTTGAAAGTAGGAGCACGTACACAAGTCCGTTTCCTCTGTTTTGCAGCATGCCAGACCCTTCCCAATGAACAGGACCCTGTTTTGACCGTACACGGTCAAACACAAGGCCGTTTTCCTCTGTTTTTGGTACACCAGACCCCGTTCTAGCTGTTTGTCCAAGCCAATTGGCTCCCATTGAACATGACCCATTCCAACCTAGTCTGTTCCCTCCCGATGAACAAGACGCGTTCCGACCCAGTAACTTGGCTCTCGGCGAACACGACATTGTTTCCTCTGTTTTGACCCAGCTGGTTCGCTGCTGATGAACAGGATGCCGTTGTTGCCCTCCGCTTCCTCTCCATCTACACGATCCCTGGCCGAACGTATGCGTGAGTAGGCGTTCGGGACCCCGCCCGTATGTACGTACGTACGTACGTGTACACAATATTGACGGGACTGCCTAAACATCTGCCGCTCCTTACTGGTCCATAGTTCATCATGGCAGAAAGACCGATGGAGCAGTATGTATGTACATGTTTTTGACCAGAATGACAACGTTACGTAGCTTCGACCAGATGACTCCCGGCAGTCCTGGAGGATAAGGAGGCACTTCCTTGTGTGCGAAGATGTAGCTGGCGGGTCCGAGCTGACATGGGGAGGATTCTTTTTTTGCGCGTAATAAGGAGGCACTTCCCTGCGTGCGAAGATGTAGCTAGTGGGTACATCTGTCAGCCTCACCGCGTACAATCCTCTTAGGGTGGCTGTCGTTCGTTAATCATCTTGACCACGCTGCGCGGATAGCACCTGGCGGTGGACGACGTTGACCCAGGGAACGACGCGGAGCCTGGGAACATGCGGAGGGTAGTACGAGGGTTGACTTGTTCGGCTATGGTGTGCGGCTGTCGTCGCCACAAAATAACAGGGGGTATGGGTAAGTAGAGGGATGGCCTAGCCATCAGTGGGAGTAGTAGGGGGCGGTGAGGCCTCCGCGGTAGCACAACCGGCCACAGGAGGAAGGAGAACGCGGTGGTTTCGATGGCTGGAACAAGAAAATCAGAGGTTGAAGAAGTAGGAAGACCGTTGGATGTTAACAATCCAACGGTCATTGGTGATAGAATCATTTGTTGACAAAGTTGACAAAGCCCTCTGTACGTGTCAACTTAGTAGGGCCACAAGTCAAACTCCAAATCTGGTGGGCCCCAGCTTTCATGGGGAGCACTCATTATTTTTCTTTTAATAAGGAGGCACTTCCTTCCGTGCCAAGATATAGATGGTGGGTCCCAGCTGTCATTGGGAGGTACTTGCTTGCATGCGGCAATGGACCATGTGGGTCCTAACTATCAGCCTTTCCATGTGCATCCCTCTTCTGATGTTGTCATTTGTTGACAACGTTGACCACGTCGTGCCGAGAACACCAGCGCGATGGATACGGCGAGACCCAGGAAGGGAATGACCCACAGGCGGCGAAGCCACAGTAGTGGAGGGATATGGGTGAGTAGAGGGATGGCCTGGCCAGCGGTGGGAATAGTAGGGGGCGGTGAGGCCTGCGCGGCAGCACATCCGTCTAGGCGAGGCGGGAGCAGGCGGTCCCGCTGGCGCTAGATTTGGGGGCTGGAGCAAGAAGATCTGAGATTGAAGAAGCACGACGGCCGTTGGATTGACATCCAACGGTTACGTCTGTTGACGTATATAATAAGTAAAAAAAATCTAGCACATGCGTTAACTTATAGGCGCACAAGTCAGACAATTCTCTATTTGTGGAATAATTTATAGCTCATTGTAACTTCTTATGCAATTTATTGCAGTCCTTTTTTTGTTGGCCACAGCTAGGGTTAAAAATTTAAATGAAAATTTGCATATTTTGGTGGGGTCCAAACTATTTTTAATACCAAAATGTCGAGCCAGATTCAAAGTACTTTGAAGATATACTTAAATTAGGTTAAAGCCTAGTGAAATTGGAATTTGAAAATGTGAAAAAAATCAAAAATTATAAAGTAAATGCCAAATTGTCATTTGTTTTTATATTTACAACCCATTTCATATTACTTTCAACATTTGCAGCCGCCTTGAAAGAGTTGTAGCCCATCGGGGCATAGAAAAATAAGTAGGCCTGGATTGGGTATTCTTCTGAAAAAATAAATTGGGCTCATTCTCAGAAAAGAAAAATAGCTGGGCTGGTCATGTGGTGAACGTAAACTATAAGGCTGGGCTAGATGGGCCACAACCCAGTTGAAACCCTGCTCCCTCTCAACAATAACAAAAAAAAGTATTGCTCGAGTAGCGACATCCGTGGTGTCAGCCGATCTTGTGTTGTTCTCTTGTCTATTAACTATGTACGTTGATAATATGGTGGGTCCTAGATGTCAGGAAACCACTAGGAGGAAGCATTTTCTTTTTCTATACACTGACAATGGAGAATACAAAAAATGTGTAACTTGCTTGCGTACGGCCATGGACATGATGGGTCCCTACTGTCATCCTCTCCACGTACAATCCTCTCCCGATTCCTCTTGTTTGTTGACCATGTTGACAATGTGAGAGGGCAGCACTGCGGCGAGCGCACCAAAACGCACGGAGGATGACGGTGAGGCCTCAGATGCTAGTGTTAATGATTTAGGACACATCATGGCGGCGATGCATGCGTTGAGGCGCAGCCAGCCATGGGAGGTGGAAGCAGGCGGCCCTGCTGGCTCTGGTTTGGTTTTGTCGGCTGGAAGAAGACGAAACTGAAGAAAAACGACAGACTGTAAAAGCAGCAGGAGTACTTAACAACCTTAAGTGAAACCGACAGGGGCAGTTAAGAACCACAGTTAAAAGTAGTATGAGTACTTATACAGGTTCAACCATACAAAGCACGCGTCAAACAGTGCTACTTTCCCTATAGTTAACCAAGGGTGAGGCCACCAAATCCCCAGGAGAAGGGCCAGACGCCACCCCGCGCATCCGCAACCTTCTGAAAGCGGCTTCATCTCACCATGTGGTTAATAAACAGGATATTCACTTTAGAGCCATGGAAAAGCATGAGAATAACCTTCTATCCGATTCTCCAAGATGGACTGTCTTCCATTATTTGAGACCACCCATGAATAAGTATATTTTGACCTCCAAGGGGAAGGGAGTAGGTCGACATAAACATCATGCTGTGACCAAGCGCAAGTCTGACCCAACCATGGTCAGACATCTGTATAGGAACAATAGAACTCGGCAGTTTCTATTTCAAGAAGATCACGGGTGTAAAACTGTGTATAAGCAAGAGTTTATGAACAAAATATATAACATAAAACAGCTCATACCATAAGTTTCCCAACACAGTTGGACATGTTCAACATGTGTAGCAGTGGCACACATATCCCACGTGGCCTTCCACCATTGAAACGCCCCAGAAGGACCTCAGGGCGATCAATAAAGTGTAGGAACTGGTGGATGTCGTCCCAGTCAACTTTAGTGCCATCAGTAACAGTCGAGTTCTTATAGAATAACAAACGAGTAGCGTGCTTAACTTTGTAATAACCTACATGTGTCACCAATTATAAGAAATATTAGTTAGAAGTAGCATCTTCGAGAGAGAAGGGAATCACAAATTGTTGCTACTTCTATAGTTAAATTGTCATTAGTTAGATATAATAGGTGGATTAAGAAGTAATCAAGGCAACAAGCAAGAACCAGATACAAAACTAACATGGATAGACTACTGGATCAACGTCGGGGTGGAAGATCACAGTGAAGTTGAGACCTGGTTCTGCTATTTCCATCAACATTTGTGCGCCAACTTTCAGTCTGTAACACTTGAGTAAGTTTATCCAAGTTTAGCCATAAAAAACAGCGATCTTCTTGGTTCATGAACCCAACACGGAACTTATATCCATGTCTTGTCCTCATTGTGACCATTAAACTAGTGTATTAAGTTATGGCAAGACCGACCATCTTGAGTACATGTGTTCCGGCAAAGCAAGGAATGTACTGCAGGAAAAATAATATGAGAACACAATGTATTTGCTATCCAAATCTAGAAATAATTTCCTCCTTCACGTTAGTGTTGATCATGGTACTAGTACCATTTATCCAAACATAGCAGTCCAAATTTCCAAATAGTCAACAGCATGTTAAAAAAAACCCACCCTCCCGGATAGAAAAGAGGATTCTATGAACATATTGTGCGCATTTTAAAATCATGTGTTAGGATGAGAAGGAACAAGTGTGGTGTCCCGCCGCGGGAGCAGAAACCTGTTGGGTCCTCACACTTTGGGCACTACAAATGAAACATACTATATTGAGTAGGAAAAAAAATGCATCAACGACGACGGCTGCCATCCTAGGATTACCCGCGACCAAGGGACTTGATTTATCGGGGATGGAAGAAGAATTCGTACTTGGTTCTCCATGAGAAAATCCTATGCAATCACCTAGAGGTTCTCTGGACAAGCAGACAAGGGAGAATGGTATTCAGGCCTAGTGAGAGAGGGGTTTTTCTCTAAACAAGAAGACAAGGCAGAAGGGGATTAAGTCCCAGCGAAATATTGTTCCTTCGTCCGTCTAGCTTGCTGCTAAAGATGGAAAGGTGCAGTTTTTTTCTAATTTGATGGATCATTGGGAATTACTGCGGCGCTACGACTGGGGTGAGTCTACCATGCAGTAGTGCACTCTAATTTGGTGCATGGCACATGGACCCCATTGTCGGATGCCCCGCAAATCAGCGAAAGGAAGTAGAAAGGCATGAGTAACTAGTTACACATAAATATATTTTTGACAGAGAGATACTCCCTGTGTAAAGAAATATAAAAATCTTCTATATCACAACTTTATAAGTAAGAAAAATCAAGGGGAATATATATAACATAATATGGGGGTTCAGCTGAGAATATAATACTCAGACAGGCTCACGGTTCTGGACTTTGGGCCACAGGCCGATGGGCCTGCATGTTTGGTGGCCCATGTGTTCTACATCAGGGCATTTCATATTGCAAGCGATCGGTACGGCGCAAGTTTTAGATGTTGTCACAAGGCGAATACGAAAAATTGAATAAAGCATGGCAGCTGTTTGAATGAAATCGAATGATAGTTCCTAACCAACAATCAGAGTTGCAATTCTACCAACGATATCCTACGTGATAAATTATACTGTAGTACTACCTATACACACAGGACACTTGTTTCACCATGCCATATTATTACATCAAAATCTCTCGTACGATAGATCAGTTCGGCAGTTGCATGCTGCTGCTGTAGAATTTCAAAGTTCATTTGGACCAGCTCTCCTTGCTGAGAAACTTCAATTTTGACATCATCCTCTACCGCAAGATTTTATTTAGATTTGAACCTTGACCATTCTTTAGCATCAATCATCATGCGACCATCCTTTGTGAGAAGGTTCATTCACACCAAGGCTGCCCATGGTAAGAGAAACTTGGCCATGGTCACCTGAATTGTTGAACGACTCCCTCGTTACTCTAGGAATTCTTTGTTTGCACATAAGAAGACATACACAGACAGTTAGATAAACATAGAGAATCATGTGAAACAACATGGAAAGAAAAAAGAATGAAGCACTTGGGAGGCCAATGCTTACCAAGAAGGTGGAGATGTCGATTTTTGTAAGGACTTTGGTATATGAAGTGCGAACTGCAGCCCAGTCAGTTGCCGGTGCAACTGCTGGTTCCATTTCCACTGCATGGGCCAGAGCAGATGCAAGTGCCACTTCAAGTGTTGGTGCAGGTGCCGGAGCCGTTGTTGGTGCCCGTGCCAGTGCGTTTGGTAGTGCCACTGCAGCTGCCAGAGGTGGTGCTCCTTGTGGAGCTGGTGTCGGTGTCGGAGCAGGTGCCGGTGTCGATGCCCAATCCTCCGGTTGATCAGCCTGATCCGCTGAAGCGGTCGGTGCCCAATCCTCAAGTGGATCAGACTGAGCTGCTGCCACTGTCAGTGCTAAAGCAGGTGCCGTCGGAGAAGGTGCCGGTGCTCGATCCATTGCTGAAGGTGGTACCGATGTGCGAGTTAGCAGCGATCGTCTCTGGTATGCTATTATCAGATTTCTAACTTGACTAGGCTCCGTGACCTTGATCCAGTCTTTTTCTTCATTTCTTTTAAATGCGAGAAGGACTAATTGTGACATGTTTGTTAAATCAAACCACAGTTCATCATAGGGCTTCAGATTGTACTCAAACAACAGACTGGTCCAATTGTGTCTAGTAATATAAGTGATGGAGAGTGTCTTCGTTACTCACATGGAATAAGAAGTGAAACCTGCAAAAATAACCATCATAGAGCAAACCAAATGGTTTATTCTGTGACAAATGTCACATGGCAAAACCTGCATCGTAAAATTGCAGCAAAAATAAGAAAACATGACATTAAATCCATAAGATTTAGACAATAAATCAATAAGATCTACTTGATGTGCACGAGTGAATCGTTACCAGGAAATCACTATGTTCAAGCTGTAAACAGAAGATTGATCGTCCAATTACGCGTGGCATGCATGGCCCCCGTTTACTCCCACAAGCAGGACAATCCAAAGGTCCTGACAAATCATATGGACCGAACATCCATGGGACTGGAAATCCTGGTGGGTGCGATAAACCCTGAAGTGCATACAAATATTGGAGTGTAACCATAATTGATAAACATCCTCACAGAAGAGATGATCTAGATACTTCAAAATATACATACTGAATTGAGTTGACAGACATTAACATAGACTATTCTCAGGACTCACCAGACAACTAAAGTGGTAGTACTAAACAATACAGGGTTCACACACACAAATCAAGTACTGAATAATAGTACTTACTACAGACAAGCAAAGTTGCACTAATTAAACTCTGCAGACTATTTCTTACCACCAACCTACGGGATGTGCCTTGCATAACTGACTAGGCCATGGACTTCGTGACAGATGTCTACCAGCACCATCACCATCTCATAATCCTTGGAGAACCTAACAGTGTGCTCTTTCCACTCATAAACATGACGGTGAAGACAGTCTGCATCAGATTTGTTGGGAAGCTTTACAAGAACCACACCCTTCGTAATCGAAGGCACAACCAGGAAATTGTTGCAGTCAAGTACACCCTCGAGAACACGCCTGACAACCAGGCTACTAGAAAACACTAGTTCAGGACACGTGGCGACAAGGACACAGCAGCTAGATAGTTCAGCAGTACAACTCATCCTTAGGTCTTCCAGTTCACACGACATGACTTTGAGAACTTCATCTCCACCGTGGACCTGGTTCTATTTCAAACAGAAACCAAATGTTTAATTACTATGTTCGTTTAGAAATATAAGATGATTTTTGATATTTTACTCCATATAAGACTGCATATACCCAAAGAAATGAGTGAACATAGACACTAGAACATGTCTTCAAAGTCGTGAGAGCAGAGGGATTACTTGCAATATCCATAACACAAGTTATTGAGGCTAATATACTCTCTTCAATGGTAGCATTGATGTTCATAAAGTTGTTGAAAGTAATCTATAAGAAATCAGTGTCAACCTCTCGCATGTTTTGGTCAAAGAGGAATTTAGAACCGTTAGTTGGCACACAAAAATCACATGCAAGATCACCTAGAAAGTTGTACTACTAGTACTAGTACTGCGTGTTAGATGAAAAAACACGATCAAGATCGAGAAAAAGGTCGTCAAGAAAAGATATTACCTAGACTTGCGTAATGAGGGATCCTGGAGAGATTGAGGGGGGCTTGAATAGGGTGATGGCCTTGACCTTGTCTGCGGTAGTCTCGATGGGTGCTTGCGCTTCTTCATACCCTGAGCCTCGACGGTTTTGGCTAGAGCCACGGTTTTGGCCGGAGCCATAGACATCATTTTGGTCGGTGCTCCAGGGTCCATCAAGAAACTGTCAAGAAATAAAAGAAAAGAAACCATAATCACAAACCCGGAAAAAGAACAAACAGGGAGTTATAGGACGATTTTCGTGGTTGCAAGACTGGGCCTTGCCAGAATCAACACCAGTGATGCACTCAACGTTCGTTCTTTGGGAGAGAAGAACAATGGCAGAAGCAAGTCAGCGTATTCTTGAAGAAATGAGGAAAGGGTGAAGCGAGTGCGAGTTGGGGTTTTCTTCAAGAGAGGAAGCTGAGGGAAAAGAGTGAAATGATGGTTGCTTCGTCCGTCCAACTTACTGCTGGAAAGGTGGTGGTTTTGCAATTTGATGGCTCATTTGGCATTACTGCGGCGCTTCGATCGGGGTAGTCTACATGGCATCCACTTGAACTTACATAGTGCTCCTACAACTAGGCATGTGCAGGGTGCATGAGTCCACACTAGTAGGTTAACACAAATACACTAGGAGCATGCATGAAGAGGGGTGCTAAGATGAGCATGCACAAAGAGGGAACAACTATATTGAGATGAGAATGCAACCGAACACACCCACACGCTTTTTGCTATAGTGATTGATCCGCACCATCTGAGTTTGATCCAACGGTCATGTTGCGCCGAGACATGGACATGCCCATAAAGAGGACGCCTAAACATCACCGAAGTCCCTCCGCTTCTCGAGGCGCACGACGATGGTGATGTAGGGTGCCACCGCTCCCAGAGCCCGCTCCCGGTCAACGAAGCTAGCTCGTCAAAGACGCCGTCCAATGGCACAAATGGATTTTGGTGATGGAGCCCTGAGAGGATTCGCCCGGCGACGGCAGCCCGCAACTCCTCCTTAATTAGCTCGTCGGAGATATAGGTGAAGAAGGAGACCAGATCAGGATGCCGCAGCTTGTTGAAGTCGACGGGGTGGTCAGACGGGTTTAGCCGGATGGCCGGCATGGTCGCGCTGGCATGACGGTAGGCATCACACAGCCGCAACACGTGCATGGCAACATGGTCCACCAAGTGGTTGAGGCGATCCTGGACCTCGTCACGATCGGCCCACACGCGCTCCAGCCAGCTCGCCTGACCGCCTATCATATCTCCATCTTTCTATAGCAACGCCGCCGACGCCTCGAGCATCTTTGTGGTGGACGCCTGCGGCTTTTGAAGCTCCATGAACTCCCGCACATAAAGGAGGAGCATGCTACTCCTCGCCTCCTTTAGCTCACGGGGGTCCGCGTCCTTGGCCCTGAGCTTCGCATCCTTGGCCTGGAGCTCCTGTGTCAGGCGCCTCACCTCAAACTCCGTGATCTGGTGCGCCACCATGGAACCAGGTAGAAGGAATGGGGAAAGGAAGCAAATGGGGCGAAACGGCTAAAAGGCAATGCAATCTACGGGAAGGAGGAGGGAGCCAGCCGAGGAGCGGTCAATATTTTGGTTTTCACCATGGGAAAACACTAATCGATGACTTTTCACATCAGGAAGCAGTGGGTTTTATAGGCGGAGTCATCTTAATAATAGCTGCCACGCCTGCTCCCGGCAATCAAAAAATCAATATCCTGACGCGCCTACCGCACCCAAAGACCAGAGCAACGCCGCGGTGGATATTTAAATTTACCTGCCGACAAGGAGATAAAAAAGTGTGAAAAAACAAATGGGGCGGTGGCCTAGCTAATCGGTCGCACTAGCCCAACTAGCTAGCCACCATGCTTCACTGATGTACTTTCATGATTTGATGACTCATTTACTTGCTTCGGCGCTATGACCGAGGAGGACCTAGAAAATGTGCGGTAGGGCATCCCACGTCTCGGCAAGGAAGAAAATATGTGTGCACCACCCGGGAGGTCCCTGAAACCGCGTGGTAGGGTGTGCCACATCTCAGCACGGAAGAAAAATGTGTGTGCAAAAATATACTGTACCAGACATACTACCTATGGTTCGACCTCGGGACCCAACCGGTTGGTTGAAAACACCCCAGCCACACAACTTCATCATGCTAAAGTGGCATGGAGGATAGGTGTCGTTAGCTCCGTCTCGACCAGCCACAACGTCTCTTGTTCTAGGTGATTCCTCTTTTTTCCAAGCTTTTTTTAGTTATAATAACACCACGGCACGCTCACGCCGCACTTTGTGTGTGCCCGTGCGTCTAAAGGAGACGATGGTGAGGAGAGAGAGATCGCAGACATGGGACCCACCAGTAAGTGCGTCAACGGTCAAGCACATGTTGACAAGCCACTCCCTCTACTCTACTCAATGTAATACTGTATAAAATCAAGTTTTTATGGGATAAAGCCAACAACCATTGTTGTTTACGGCTATCGACTTACACTTTGAAGTCCAGGTTGCCAGTTTGAATCTCGTCGTCTAGATTTTTTAGTTTAAGTCCAAATTTGATCAATGACAAGTGGGACCCCCACGTGTTGTTCCGATATTTCAGTGTAGGATGGTTTTTTTGCACAAAAACTTTGAACGGTTAGACAAGTAATGGCACGAGTTACACTTATTTTCCAAGTTTAAGAACAAAAATGATAGCGGCATAGAATATCACATCTACCCCGCAGCTTAGATGCTATGGTGATACGAGTTTTTACATGCTCGAACTAAGATCCAATGGCTTGGGAGTAGTCTTTGTAATTATGCACAATTTCCAAACTCTCCAAGGTTTCTTTTGCAAATAAAACATGCAAGCCTTGTGTGTGTCGTTGCATCTTGGATCCAACGGCTCCTAGTTGCTCACATTAGGTGCTCCCCATAGCTTCATTAGCTGCTACGGTGATACGAGCATCTATGTCGTATGATCTGTGATCAGATGCCACATGCGTACTTGTACTTTCTGCGCAATTCCCAAACTCTTTCAGATGTATATTGCAAAAACATTCAAACTCCTATTGTGAGCCGTTAGATCTCCGGGAACTCGTATCACCATAGAATCTACAATGTGGGAGCACCTCATATTCTCCCGTGCGGGAAAACATCAGGTCTTTGTACTTGTACTTGTAAGTAGTGGTCGAACTCTTTGGGGGCTTTTATGCAAAAAACATTTGAACCACCAAGCAGTTGTCGGATCACAGATCTAACGGCTCCGAAGAGCTTGTATCACCAAAGCATCCAAGGTGTGGTAGCACATGAAATTCTTACATACAGGAAAATATGAGGCCCTCCTTCAACTTAGATGCTACGGTGATATGGGATCCAAGGGCATCTGAGTAGTTTTTGTACAAATTGTGTGCAATTCTCAAACTCACTAAGGTTTCCTGTAAAATGTTAAGGCATCATGTGAGCTGCTATATCTCAGATCTACAAGCTCCAACCAACTCGTATCAGCATATAGCATCTAAGGTGTGGAGGCACATGATATTCTCCCAGGGAGGGGGTGCACACCAATTTGTGTTTTGGAGGGTGTGAACAAATATAATGTTCAAAAAATATAATCTAAACAATCCTAAAGAGAGCTTCAAAATTTTATCTAAGGTCGAGGGATTAACCCCTGACAATCGACATAGCTCCGCCTAAACACAACATTTGCATGCATGTAGTACTAGACTTAACATTCATGTTTCAGTTTCCTGTTCATTTTAAATATTGAATTGAAGACCATGCATGTATTACATTTTACTCCCTCCATTCCTAAATATTAGTCTTTTTAGAGATTTGTAATAGACTGCCACATACGGATGTATATAGACATATTTTAGAGTGTAGTTCACTCATTTTACTCCCTATGTAGTCACTTGTTGAAATCTCAAAAAGAGAAATATTTAGGAACAGAGGGAATATTTTTGAATTCATGTCATACATGCATGGTTTGGAAAAATAGATGCACTATACTTACTGGATTGTTGTTGTATTCGAGTGTGTGTGTGTGTGTGTCGTCATATGCTTGACACATACAAAGTTTTCTCACCACCATACCATTCATCTATTAATTTTACTAGGGATACCATGAAATGTGAAATCCACATTGAGATCACTATATCACAAACTCACTCTAATTCAAGAACTCGTCATAAATCAATTACCATGTTGAGATTACAATTTGCAAGGAAAATACGGGCATTGTAATACATATAGGTTCATTCGGCAATTTAATAGATTCCTTTCGTATTCTTGAATGGTAGGAGTAGCACCCAAAGGCGTACCAGCTATCGGTGTCAAAACAGGCAGATCTCGGGTAGGGGGGCCTAAGTTATATGTCTGAGGATCGGTGGTAACTATGATCAAAAGGACACAGTGTTTACCCAGGTTCGGGCCATCTTAATGGAGGTGAAACGCTACTCTTGCTTGATTATATTCGAAGGGTATAGTGGTTTCAAGAGTTGATCTACCACGTGATCATATTGGCTAACCCTAGTTTGGCTAGCTTAGTAATGTTGTGATCCTGCCTCCGATCTAGCCCTCCGGTTTATATAGAGATTGGATGGGCTTAGGGTTGTACAAAGTCGGTTTAACAGAAAGGAAATAACATATCCGGACACCTAAACTTGCCATCCACGTATACGGGAGTCCCTACCGGACACGAGAGGTGATCTTGTAGCTTGTATCTTGACGGCCCATCAGTCCGGCCCACATCCAATAGACCAGATGCCCAAGGACCCCCTAGTCTAGGACTCCCATAGTACCCCCTAAACTAGTCTTCAATGACGACGTGTTCGGCGTGTGGATTATCTTCGGCATTGCGAGGTGGGTTCCTTCAATAATACACATTAGCTTTACTCTGTAAGAGAATTGTATCCGACTTTGCATAGTTAACACAACCCTTAGCCGTGAAGGCAGGATATATAAAAAATAAGAATAGTATCTCTTACTAACAACTTTTTTCGGCGAAGCTTCAGACTTGACCCTTCGATGTGTTTCGAGGCCAAGCCCATAGGCACGTAATATCAAAATAGAGATCGTGCCCACTTAATACGAGATGGCTCATCAATAAAATTTGGGTAATTCAATCGTTTATGGCGCACGCTTTCATTGGGAATAGGCGAGCTTCAAGGTGCAAGTGGGGGGACGGTTGGCATTTTTACATCCTATAAGAGGGCAATGGATTTCTCTTTTCTTCCCCATGCCTTCCAGTCTCCCAAGCTCTCAACACCCAAAAAGCTTCTGTGTTTCTCACCACCACCACAACCTCCTCCGACCATGGTCGGATCTGGTTCCAAAGGCAAGTGGGAGGCCTCCTCCGTCACGGAGAGGGAGATAAAGGATCTCCATAGTGCGGGATACCTCGCCGCCACCATCACGCATAGGCTCCCACCCAAGGGTCAGATCATACCCACTCCGGAGCCCGGCGAAAGGGTTGTCTTCCTTCCCATTTTCCTTAGAGGGTTAGCTTTTACACACCACCCATTCGTTCGTGGCCTTATGTTCTACTATGGGCTAGATTTCCATGATCTAGCCCCGAACTCTTTCCTCCACATCTCGGCGTTCACCGTCGTGTGTGAGCCTCTTCTCTGCATCCACCCACACTTCGGCCTATGGCTAAAGGTATTGCACGTGAAGCCGAAGGAAGTGGACGGGCAGCACGCACACTGCGGCGGAGCTATGACCAGCAAGCTGCCCAACGCCATGTCGCCCAAGGGGGCCTTCATGGAGACCATCAAGTTCTGGCAACAAGAGTGGTTTTATATCACTGAGCCGCGCCACACTAAGTGGGACGCGATCCCAGAATTTAGATCCAGTCCACCCATGACGCTCGTATCCTGGACCGCGAAGGGCCATGACTGGGGGTCTCAGACGGAGGTGCAGACGTTGCAAATGCGTATCACCAACGTATTGAGCAAAAATGTTGGTTTAACCAATGTAGTGCAGATTATGCTCTTCCGCCGCATCCTACCGTGCCAGCGCCGAACTTCCCCCATGTGGGAGTTCAATCTGGAGGAGCCGCGGACTCTGCAGCATTTCCTTGGCACAACGCATGAGGGAATGTGGAAGCTGATCTTCAAGGCGCAGAAGAGCTGGACCATAGAGACCGAAGACGTCATCCTCAACGCTAAGAACCCGGCCACTCCAGTAAGTGTTTAATTTCTGAAGATATATCGTGTTTACGTATTCAACCAATACGAAACTCAGCAGCCCACCTGTTTGCAGGGCCGGACCAAGAAGTCGGAGTGGATTAAGAGTCCGGCTCCGTTGCCCAAAGACCCAGCCACTCCTCAACTGGAGGAGATGCTGGTCCCAGCGCCCTATCAGGTGCGGGAGAGAAAATCAAGAACAAAGGCAACGGTCCCAAGGATGGGCCCCACCGCAAAGGTCCTTCGGATGCGGTGTCTAGAGAGACAGAGGCCATCTCCTCTCACCAGGAGGACGAGGACGAAGAGGAGGAGGAGGAGGAAGTGGAGAGCGACTCCCCACTGAAGATGAGGAGGGGGAAGAGGACAGCCTCCGAGCACCTGGAAGGAGCGATGCCGAAGAAGGGGAGGATAGTCCTCTCAGATAGTTCGGACTTAGAGTCCGAACACAGCCCAAAGAGGATCCAAAGGGAGAAGCCCCTGGTCGAAACATAGTATCAAAAACTTACTTGTTTAGTTTTCGCTTAGTCTGCCTCTGTTATATAAATCAAATATTTTCTTTGCTTTTCAGCCCTCCGCGCGAGATCCTGATTCCCTCTTCTTCGGAGCGGAACTCTCTGGCACGTAAAGAGGTGGAGAGTGACGGACCATCGCACGCCTTCTCCCCCCTGCCATGGAGGACACTGAGGGGTCATCCCAAACGACATCTCTTGGCCGAGGGGGAGTTGACAAGGCCGTCCAGAAGGTGCCCAAGGGTAACACCTCGGATGCTGTAGAGTGGGGCACGACGACCCCCATGACCACCAAGGTTGGGGGCCTCAACAGATTGGACACTCGCTGAACACCACCCCATAGACCAATATGGCTCCGGGTTCAGACCAACACTCCCCTTCAACAGAGGAGGGAGGAGCAGCAGCTCCATCGGCGGCCTCTGTCCATCCGGAGGCCGTTGACACTCTGCAGGAAGCACTTCAACGTGCGTCCATCATGGAGGAACGCAGGGTGCGGTTATGGAAAAGGTTCGGTCCGCGAAGAGCGGACTAACCGAAGCCTTCAACAGCCTACTGATGGGCTTTGACGTATGCAATGTAATGCTCTTTATGAGTTTTTTGTATATACATATATATGAAAGGTTGAACCCATGTATAGACAGTAGCCCCTGAGACTCCATCCGGATTAGAACAATACGGATAGAGGATCAAAACATAAGTGATAACATATCATACTATCTTGTTGGACATGCTTCTATGCAGAAGGCTACTGGCCAGGCCATAGAGGTTGCCGAGATCAATCGGAAGCTTCGGCTATCCAACGAGGAACTCGACCGCATTAACAAGAAGTTTAACAAAACCCAAGGTATGCGGCACTACTAATACCCGAAAGTGATATGTGTGTTAATCCTTTGAACTGGCTAAATGTTATCACTATACTCACAGTTGGTGCAGCTGAGGTGGAGTCCCTCGAGAGCGCCCTCGCCCAACCCAAGAAGGAGGCGGAGGTGAGCAAGGCGGCTGCTGACAAAGTGGTCAAGGAGTTAGAGGTGGATCAAAGCCCCTACCAAAGACATGAGGAACGGGTGGGGGTGGTTGAACAGGAGCTCAAGGACGCCATCGCCAAGTGTGAGTCCTTCAAGGAGAAGAGTTCGGAGCAAGCCTCCGAGCTCACCAAAGCGCTGGAAAGTGCGAAAGAAGCCCGGGTTGGGGCCCAGGGCGCTCGCCAGGAGATCCAAGAGGCGAGGCAAATAGAGGTTGATAAGGCCTTTCTAATGCAGAGTAAATTTTCAAGGAAGAGATATATTTTGCTGACCCGGGTTTTGAGTTCTCCAGGCGCATTTGCGGATCTGCCGAGGAGCATTGCTCTGCGCTAAAGAGGGGAGCTCCACGAAGAAGCAATTCTGGTCGCAATACCTTGTGCCAGAGTATCCGGCGTCCCTCAGCGATCAGCTAAAGCAGCTGACAGAGTTGCACAAGGTGGCCGTACTAGCCATGAGGGATGTAATAGTCCGTCTTTGGCCGGCCGAGCCTATACCCAACAACTACTTTAGACTTGTGAAGCGGCTGGTCGAGGTGTGTCCTCGGGTGGACGCCATCAAGCAGTCGGCCTGCGTAGAAGGTTCCTGGATGGCCTTCGCCTGAGTCAAGGTACAATGGGCAAAGATGAAGGCCATCAAGATTGCCACCGCGGGGCCACTTGAAGGCAAGGATCACTAACGGCTGGAGAAGTACTTCGGCGAGGTCCTCAAGGGAGCTCGCATTGTAGAGGGTTAGTGCTCAAAGGACATCATATTTGATTATTATAGTCTGGTTTGTAAGAGTCATGTACTGAAGTTATGTTGTAAAATAGTTATGCTTGCGCTTTATGATTAGTTTATCCCCCTGTTTGGCCATTTTAATTTATAAGTCTGAAAGTTTGCCAGTCGTCGGCTTCTGCCCCCCTGTAAATATTAGACGGGTGTTTGGGAACGCATGAACACACTTTATCCAACATGTTGGTCCAATGTAGGAGGCATCTTGCAAGGTGAACTAGGAAATCAGACTATGCGACTTTAGTACTTGCACTTAGCCGTAAGAGTCCACTAGTGGCGCTAAGTACGAGCCCCTTGTTGGGTGAACAGCAATCCGGAGTGGGGCGCATTTGCAACACGGCTGGTCGAAGCCCAGCCCCTCGTATAACACATCATAAATTGTGAATGATTTGTAGTATTAATAGTAAGTCGCTGGATCGCTGACCTGCTCTCGCATATCATGGCGGTCAGTTTTTAGCTTTCTCTACTGAGGTACTTAACCGGACGAACCAGAAATACAATCACAGTAGTTCTCCATTTACTACCTTAACCGAATTTGTGGAACGTAAGGTGGCAAACACAGGAGCCGGGAAACCAAACTATAGACCAAAGACATGATTCAGAGACGATGCATATAATGTAATATCTGGGACGCCGAAGAATTCCCTATAGGTGTTCGGACTTAAGAATTTGCGGGACCGAGTATAACCCCTAGTATGAAGGCCATGCCAAAGCACGTATGTCAGTCGAATGTAAGGGGGAACACGGATGACAAGAGAATACAAGAACCCAACCAAAAAGGTGATGATCATCTGCTTCCTTTATATCCTTATGAATATGTCAAGGCGTGTTTCGACAGACAATGCCATTTAATATTAAGGTCATGTTACATGCCTAAAGAGAAAAAGAAAGAGTTTTACATAAGGGAAAGTCTAACACAGGGCCTAAAAATAATGGTTCAAAAACTCCAGTGATGCCTCGTCGCACGTCTGCACCATTTCTCCTTAGTAATATGTCCTTTCATATGAGTATTTGATGGTTGGGAAACGCTAGCGTTGAAAGGATGTCCTAAAAAAACCATATAGCAAGTAGGGCTCTTGAAGAACCCACAGAGAAAAAAGTATATGCGGTCTAGATGAGTTCAAGCCATACTATGGACCTTTTCCGTAGTGTGCCTCTGGTGCCACCCAGGGTATTTTTAGAGTGTAGTTATGTACGTGCGGTACATAAGCCGCAACCTGATGGGGCGATCGGTTGAGGCCGAGCTGCTAATCATGGTTCGGATCCGTTGATTTATCCCAATTATGCGCGGACCGGACTTGTTTAGATACATCATTGGCTTTATTGGCCGATGAACTGTTCTCCTTGATAAGGCCGCCATACACCTCGGCTGCGAGGGCCGCAGTGTGCTCTTCAGTACGGAGGGAGTGCTCCATATTTCCATTGTTTTTAATAATGCCCCAAGGTATAGGCATCTTAACCTTCAAGTAAGCATACTATGGGACTGCATTAAAGCGGGCGAAAGCAGTTTGTACAAGCAGTGTGTGATAGCCACTGCCGAAAGGGACGATGTTGAACATTAAATCTTCGATGCAGAAGTTGTCTAGGGAGCCGAATACTACCTCCAGTGTCAGTGAGCCCATGCAACGGGCCTCCACGCCCGGTATCACACCTTTAAAGGTAGTGTTACTAGGCTTGATTCTTGATGGGTCGATGCCCATCTTGCGGACAATGTCTTGATAGATCAAGTTGAGACTGCTGCCCCCGTCCATAAGGATTCTAGTGAGATGGTATCCGTCAATAATTGGATCAAGTACCAGGTTGGCGAACCCCCGTAACGGATACTGGTTGGGTGATCCCTGCGATCAAAAGTGATTGGACAGGCTGACCATGGGTTGTACTTGGGGGCGACAGATTCTACAGCGTAGACGTCCCTTAGTACGCGCTTACGCTCCTTTTTGGAGACGTGAGTGACATAGATCTTGTTCACTGGTTTTACCTTGGGGGGAAACTGTTTCTGACCCCCGGTGTTCGGGTGACGGGGCTCATCATCATCCTCACTTGGAGGTCCCTTTCCCTTGTGTTTGGTATTTATCTTACTGGCCTGTTTGAAAACCCAACAATTCCTGTTGGTGTGGTTAGCAGGCTTACTGGGTGTGCCATGAATCTGGCAAGGCCTCTCAAGGATTTTATCCAAGCTAGATGGAACGTCCCTATTGCCTTTGGCAGGTATCTTCCGCTGACCAGATTTAGAGCCACTGAATCCAGCATTGGATGTCGTATCGTCTGCGTCATCGTTGTTATTCCGACGTTTATTTTTATTGCGGCGAGGTTTACCATTGCCATCCCTGGCCTCAAAAGTACCCGGGTCACCCGAGCTTTTGCTTCTATGAGCCAACCAGCTACCCTCACCCGCAAAGAAGTGGATCATTAGTGCAGTTAAGGCTGCCATAGTCTTCGGCTTTTCCAGCCCAAGGTGTCGGGCGAACCATTCTTCCCGGACGCTATGTTTGAAGGATGCTAAGGCTTCAGCATCCGGACAATCCACGATCTGGTTCTTTTTTATTAGGAACCAATTCCAAATCTTGTGAGAAAATTCGCCTGGTTGCTGGATTATGTGACTCAAGTCATCAGCATCCAGTGGCCGGGCATAAGTGCCCTGAAAGTTGGCCCGAAAAGCATCTTCCAAATCTTCCCAGGTTCCAATGGAGTTTTCTGGGAGGCTGTTTAGCCAGTGTCGTGTTGATCCTTACAGCTTTAGAGGAAGATATTAGATGGCATGGAGGTAATCTCCATGATCCATGTGGATGTGGAGAAGAAAATCTTCAATGCAGACAGCCAGATCTGTCTTTCCATTGTACTGTTTGATGTTTATGGGTTTAAACCCTTCCGGATATAGGTGTTGCATTACCTCATCGGTGAAGCACAAAAGGTGTGCGGCTCCTCTATATCACGCAATATCGAGGCGGAGGTCGGCTGACATCTGGGTTCGGTTCTAATCTCGAGTATAGTAATGGTCGTCACACCGGGCTTCATAGTCGTTGTCTCACGCCGGGCACGGCCTCTTGATCCATAGATTGATCTAGTCTGGCCAGCTCTATTGGCTAGGTCACGTTGCAAGTCATATGTGTATCCCCCGTCTGCTATCTCCCCATCTCTTCGGCGATGGGTGCGCGTTGGTGTTCGGCTTGATATGTCGCTTTATCCCATCCACGTGGTGGTCAGTCTGGTTGATCTGCCTGATCGTATTTCGACGGTATTGGCTCAAGGGCTTCATCATTGAATTATGGCAGCAACTTGAGCTTGGGGTAACTTTTGGCAGGTCGCACATGGCTGCATTCCTCAACGGCCACGACCTTAGTCCACCTTTCATTGAGCATATCCTGTTCAACTTTGAGTTGTTGCTGTTTCTTTTTCAGGCTCCACACTGTGGTGATGAGCTGTCGCTTGAATCATTCTTGTTCGAGGGGTTCCTCTGGGACGATAAAGTCTTCGTCACCGAGGCTAACATCCTCTTCGGATTCTTGCATGCAGTTGTTGTCCTTCGAATCTTCGTGATCAGCGTGTTTGGCACTATACTGACCCTCTTCCCTTTCATCCTGTTCGGATGTGGGCTCGACGGGGTATTCGGGATCTTCGGCATCATCCAGAGTTTCATTGCCTTTGGAGCCGGTATTACTATCATTTGCCTGACGCGATCATGAGCGGCGCCACTGACGTCGGCGCTTTGGTGGTTTATCGACGGGTTTGTCCTTATCGGGGCTCGGATTATCCTCATCGTACTTTATATCAGGATTGTCCACCATGTACACATCATAGGTTGAAATGGCCGTCCAACGCCTTGTGACGGGTGGGACTTCGCTTGGTCCGGCGTCGGCATCGTAATCCATGTCGTGGATGTCTTCGGACGCGTAGTCCAGCATGTCGATTAAATCCTCGATAGTGGCTATTAAGTGGGTGGTGGATGGGGCATAACATTCCCCGCTCTCAGCCCCCAGTCTGAGCTGGGTATAGTTCGGAGGTGGAGCCTCTGTGATGGCGAGAGAGTACATTAATCCCAATGCTTCATCTAGGAGCCAAAGTTGGACCGGAAATTGTGGATCTGTAGGGCTGAGTTCGGCATGGGACACCAGATCGAACCCAATGAGCATAGACCTAGATAGTTTGGAGTGATTGTCCATAGGCAAGTGCAAGATTACATACGGGTCTTCGGTCGGGAGCTCCATGAGGGGAAGGAGTCTGGCGAGGCTAACGTTCCCGTCTTCGGACGATGCGACCCGCTCCGGATCTAAGGCTGGAGCAGGTATGAGTGTTGACGCCTGGACGGGATCTAGCAGGGGATCCGAAAATCCTTCTTAATGGGGGCACAGAGCAGCAACTGAGGCCGTGAACCCCTGAAAGATTAGATCTCCTCGGATGTCAGCGATGTAGTTTAGGTTTCCAAACCCGATCTGGTCGTTGGGGGCATAACTGTCGACCTGCTCGAGGCGGCCGATAGAGTTGGCGCGAAGCACAAAGCCACCAAACACAAAAACCTGTCAGGTCAGAAAGGATTCCCTAGACGCGGCATCATTGTTGACGAAGAGGCGAGACATCAATCCTTTTGTCGATGATACATCGTGGCTCTCAACGAAAGCACCAATGTCGGTGTCAAAACCGGCAGATCTCGGGTAGGGGGGCCCAAGTTGTATGTCCGAGGATCAGTGGTAACCCAGGCTCGGGCCCTCTTAATGGAGGTAAAACACTACTCCTTCTTAATTATATTCGAAGGGTATAGGGGTTACAAGAATTTATCTACCACGAGATCGAATTGGCTAACCCTAGTTTGGATAGCTTAATAATGTTGTGATCCTGCCTCCGATCGAACCCCCGGTTTATATAGACACCGAAGGGGCTTAGGGTTGTACAAAGTTGGTTTAACAGAAAGGCAATAACATATCCGGACACCTAAACTTGCCATCCACGTATATGGGAGTCCCTACCGGACACGAGAGGTGATCTTCTGTCTTGTATCTTGATGGCCCATCAGTCCGGACCACATCCAATAGACCGAACACCCGAGGACCCCCTAGTCCAGGACTCCCACACCACACAGACCCGGGCTCATGTTCATCCTTAAGAAAAACAATACCTAGGCTCGTGTCCTTCTGGTGGCGTGCGTGGTACGCACATTAGCTAACCCCAACTAGTCGAGCCTCCGCGTTTCAAATCGAAATATCTAGCAGCCAGAATTCCAGCCCTATGAAATTCCCCTCATCCCCGGTCCATAATGACTGCCGATGAACAGTGGAGGGATGCTTTAGTAACTAGACAATGTTACCTACCGTGTCGAGCATGGTTCAATTCCCTCGGTCGCCGGTACCCCCGGTCAGCCCTCAACTCCATTGCCTGGTAGGAGTACTACACCAGGATGAGCACAGAACTGAGCCCCGTTTGTTCGTGCCTAGTACTTGAGTTAATTTATCAGGCAATGCACTTGTCGGATATCGGGTTCCGGCAAAACCCTTAAGGTTCGAACTCTGGGGTTCACACGAAGATCTTCCCCCTACCGATCCATGTCCCAATGCCTCGCTGAGAATCTAAGCTAAACGATGAGCAACACAAGGGACACATGATTTATTCTGGTTCGGGCCACTGTTGTGGTGTAATACCCTACTCCAGTGTGTGATGTGGTGGATTGCCTTAGGGGCTAATGATGAACAGTACAAAGGAAGAACAGCCTCGCGAGAGGTGTTCTTGGGCTGGTGTGATGAACTACTTGGGTGAGTTCAGTCGCCTCTCAATCTGATGAGAACTCGATGCCCTCTACTATGGTGGCTATCCCTATATATAGAGGCCCTGGTCCTCTTCCCAAAAATTGAGTGGGAAGGGCGCCAACAACGGCCATTTTGAAGGGGAACATCTAGTACAAGTTATCCTGACTAAAGTTGGTCTTCAGCTGCAAAAGGCACTGGTGATGATGCCGTCTTGGGCTCCACGGTGACCTCCATACTGCCGCTCTGCTGGTCTTGGTCTCGTTGCACCGAAATGGTAAACTTTGCCTGGTGCCTCATTATTCCACGCTTGTGCTTGCCCCCTTTGCACCAAAGAGGAAACAAGGACACTACATAGGCCGGCGCCTGCCTGGCACCTGCCTGGTCTCGGTCGTCATGGCTTGGATTGCGAGCACCTCACGAGGTACCCTTGCCTTGATCTCTCCGCCTCCTTGAGAGCCTGCCTAGTGAGGCTGCTCCTGAGGAAGCCCTGCGTCGTCCGCCCCGCGAGGCTTGGCCCCTCGCGAGGGTCTTGAGCTTGAGTCGATGAAGATGGGCCATACTGGGCCACCACTTGAGCCACGCCGCAGGCCGCAGGCAGGCAAGTCTGGGGACCCCCATTCCCAGAACGCTGATAGTAGCCCTCGGGCCCAAGGCATGCTCGGACTTGGCTTAGCAGAGAAGTGAAGGGGCAAGTGCGGAGCTCCACGGGCCCCAACAGCGTGGTGGATGATTGGACATGGGCATCTCCGCTTCCCCACGCTGCCACAGCAACCGCCCGACTTGACAAGTCCCTGCATGCAGAAATGAGTCATGATTACCCTCGATCGTGGAGGCCGACGGTTGGCCTCCCTCGGGTTATAAATGCGGGAGGGCGTAGTCCCCCGCTGCACATCTTCCTCCTTCTGCTTGCTTCTACTTTCTCCCTACTCCAGCCACCCGCTGCGTCCTATGGTGCCGCCGAAGAGGTTCTCGGCCGCGGAGAAAGGAAAGGCTCGTCGGGAAGGGCCTGACTCTCCTCCGCCCAAGCGCAGCCGAGGTCGTCCCCGTAAGCACCCCGCGACTCCCGCAGTGGCTCCTCGCGGTCGTGGCGGTGATATCCCGCATGGTGATGGGCATCCGGTGGGTGAGGGAAGGCTCGTCATGGCTGTGCGGCCTCCTAGGCCGCGCTTCCGCTCGGCTGAAGTGCTGCCAGAGTTCGTTGTGTGGTCGGCGGAGCTGATCGGTAGCTGGCTGCAGCTTCCCCGCTTCTTCGCAGGAGAACTCCCGACCGACGCTCCTGGCGGCCTCTGGCTCAAAGCGGATGGCTGCTGCAGCAGGGCTTCCTGGGTCTCGCTGGAGATCTCCATCGCCGGGAACGTGGCTTTGGCCCGTGGCTGGCAGACGTTTGCCCGCGCGCGTGCCCTGGGCCGGCGGTGCACCTTGCATTTCAAGTTTGACGGCGACGTGACCCTCTATGTGAGGGTGTTCAGAGAGGATGGCCGCTGCGTTGGGTGCTTCCCTGAAGATAATGATGGCGACCGGGTGCGTGCCTGGCGGCGTCCGCAGCTTGCCAAGCTTCGGCGGCTCCCCCTCTGATGACAACTCCTCTAGTGGTGGCCGTGATCAACCACCGCGACGCCGTGCTTGCTTTGAGGGGGGTAGCGGGTCATCCCGCCGTCGCGCCTCGATGAAGCATGAGGAGGGGTCTGATTTAGCTCCGGAGGGCGGTGCGGATCCCCCTGCACGAGCCGTCGCCAGGCGAGCCGTGTTTATTTTGTTTTTCTCCTTTTACTTATTAGAGAGAGGGAGTGAAGTGTGGAGCCCCGCGGGGGCGCCCTGGACTATTGCCTTTAATTATTGGGATAATTAGAT
The DNA here is from genome assembly GCF_018294505.1 of Triticum aestivum. Classification (NCBI taxonomy): domain Eukaryota; kingdom Viridiplantae; phylum Streptophyta; class Magnoliopsida; order Poales; family Poaceae; genus Triticum; species Triticum aestivum. Next base: position 350,707,820 of record NC_057810.1, on the reverse strand, counting down.
TTATGCGCCTAGTTGTGTCCCACTCGTCTGTTTTACCCCTAATTCCCAAAAGTCACCGGTTCTGTCCAAGTCACTTTGCTCCTCTTATGCTTTTGCCCTTTGACCGTTTGACCGTCAGTTTGAAAACTTCATAACTAATTCATACTAAATCAGAAAAATGCAAATTAGACACCAAAATGTTCAGAAAAACATCACCTATATGTCAGTGTCATTTGCATTCATGAAAAAAGTGTTGGAAATTGCACATCCAGCTTTTAGCTCTTTTGATACCACCATGAATAGTAAACTCTAAAAAAATTCAAAAAAATTCAAAAAAAATATGGTGGCAAAGAACGACAAATGTTCTAAGTGCTTGCCAAGTTTCATTAGGGAACGACATTCGTGGAAGTTGTGGCAAAAAAATAATCTTTTTTGGAGTGCTGATTGTTTTTTTTGCCACGGCACCCACGAATGTTATTCCCTGATGAAACTTGGCAGGCACTTAAAACATTTGTCATTCTTTGCCACCAATTTTTTTTGAATTTTTTTGAACTTTTTTAGATTTTACTATTCATGGTGGTAGCAAAAGAGCTAAAACTCGGATGGGCACTTTCCAACACTTTTTTCATGAATGCAAATGACACTGACATATAGGTGATGTTTTTATGAACATTTTGGTATCTTATTTGCATTTTTCTGATTTAGTATGAATTAGTTATGAAGTTTTCAAACTGGCGGTCAAACGGTCAAAGGGCAAAAGCATAAGAGGAGAAAAGTGATTTGGACAGAACCAGTGACTTTTGGGAATTAGGGGTAAAACAGACGAGTGGGACACAACTAGGGGCATAAATCTAATTATCCCTTAATTATTATGCTACTTCCATTATTCCCATGTCATGTTACGATATTGCGTGCTCATGCATTGCTGCAGTCTTCGCCTCACGAGGCTCCTGCCTGAGGCCTCGTCGAGCGTCTTGAGGCCTACAAAAATTAGCCAGAGGGATAGCTTTCGAACCCTAGTCGTGGGGGTGACCGGCTCGGGTCTCGTGTTCATGTCGCGAAGCCCGTGGGGCATGAACCGGGAGGAGTGCTCCCGCTGTGAACACGAGTAGGGAAGCCTCACGACATTAGGTCAGAAGATACTCACGAGGGCGCCCGTGCAGCCCCCTCACGAGGCTTGCGAAAGAGAAGACGAGTCAGGCGAGCAACAAAGATAGAGAATCACGGGTCGGGGATGGAAAACAACACTAAAATCAACTCCAATAAAGTTTCGAACAAGGGTGAACAAGCCAACTGCAGAAAGCAAATGAAAAGCCGCGTCCGGCACCTAATCTAGTCTTCGACATATTCTCACCAGCGCGGAGCTAAGTGCTGCCACTGGGCGTGGGCGGGAGCCCCCGAGGCCCGAGGGCGGCACTCCGGAGACTCCGGGGCATGTACAGCCCCAACTCATTGTTACGTGAGAGTGTCACGGGCGGCGAGCTTCATAGGCATTGGCCTTCTTCACAGGCACCAGGCCTTTTCTTGAAGCGATGAGCTTCATAGGCATTGGCCTTCTTCACAGGCACCGGGCCTTTTCTTGAGGCGATGAGCTTCACAGGCACTGGGCCTTCTTCACAGGCACCGGGCCTTTCCTTGGGACGACGAGCTTCACAGGCACTGGGCCTTTTTCACATGCACCGGGCCTTTCCTTGGGACGACGAGCTTCACAGGTGCTGGGCCTTCATTACAGGCACTGGGCCTCACTTCAAGGGTAAAATCTCCGAAGGTGCTGAATGTTCCACGCGTTCGGGATGGGCACCCTCTCCTGGGTCTCCATGCGCATGGCGCGAGATCTGGAAACAGGAACAACCTTGAACAGGCCCTCCCACATGGGCGAGAGCTTGTATAACCCTTCCCTAGAGAGCACCCGCCTGAGCATGAGGTGACCTAGCTCGAGAGTCCTGGGGCGTATGTTGTGGCAATGGTACAGCCGCAGCGCCTACTGGTATCTTGCCGCTCAAAGCATGGCCTCCCGATGATGTTCCTCCCCCAGCACGAGATCCATCCCCCGCATGGCGTCCTGCTGCACTTCATCAAATGGCGGGACCCGTGCGGAGCGACGCCTGACCTCATGAGGGAGGACCGCCTTTGCTCCATAGACGAGGAAGAACGGGGTTTCGCCGGTTGACTCGGTAGCGGTTGTGCGGATGGACCACAACACGGACTGGAGTTCGTCATACCAGCCCCTGCCGCAGGCCTCCGGCTTCTTCTTGAAGGTCCTGGTTTTGAGGCCCTTGAGGACCTCTTCATTGGCATGTTCAGCCTGGCCGTTGCTCCGAGGGTGTGCCACTGAAGCGTAGCATATCTGTGTTCCAAGGTTAGCACAATAAGTTTTGAAGAGGTTGCTGGTGAACTGCGAACCGTTGTCGGTGATGATGCGATTAGGCAACCCAAACCAGCTCACGAGGCCCTTGATGAACTTGACTGCTGAGCCAGCTGAGATGGTGCGGACAGCTTCCACCTCGCCCACTTGGTGAACTTGTCAATGGCGACATAGAGGCAGCGATAGCCCCCTGGTGCCCGGTGAAATGGGCCCAAAATGTCCAGCCCCCAGACCGCGAACGGCCATGAGAGTGGGATGGTCTAAAGGCCTTGAGCCGGCTGATGAATCTGCTTAGCGTGGAACTTACAGGCTTCACAAGCCTTCACCAGCTCGATTGCATCGTTGAGTGCTGTAGGCCAATAGAATCCGCTGCGAAACGCCTTGCCGACGAGGGTCTATGATGACAAGTGGTGCCCACAGTCTCCTCCGTGAATATCCGCCAGCAACTCCTTGCCCTGCTCCCTGGAGATGCAATGCAGGGAAACATCATTTGGCCGCTTCTGGTAGAGCTTTACGTCTTGGATGCAGTAGGCCATGGCCTGCCGCGCCACTCGTTCTGCATCCTCCTCGTTCTCTGGCAGAGTCCCTCGCATCAGGTAATCCTTGAGCTCCATGGTCCAACATCCCTCCTGAGGCTCCAGCGCCAGGAGCAAGCATGCTCCTAAGGTCGGGCCAGAGGTCGGAGCTCCTGAGGCTGGTGGTTGAGGTAGCTCCTACCGAGGCTACGATGTACTTGATAGTGACGATGCTATTGAGGGCTTGAAGAGTCGTTCCTCGAAGATGCCAGGCTCTTGAGGCAGCCCCCTGGATGCCATCATGGCGATGTCATCAGCCTCTTGATTGGTGCCGCGGGGCACATGCTGCAACTCCAACTCCCAAAACTGCTTTTCATTCCGCGGACCTCTGCAAGATATGCTTCCATGTGCTCGTCCTTCGGCTCGTATACCTTGTTGGAGAAGTTGATGAGGAGCTGTGAATCAGCCTTGATGATGAGGCGCTTTACCCCCAAGGCCGCTGCGGCCTTCAAGCCTGCTATCAGGCCCTCGTATTCTGCTATGTTGTTGGAGACTTTCTCTCCATGCTGGAAACAGAGCTGTATGGTGTAATAGAGCTTGTCCTGAGTGGGAGATATAAGCACTACGCCAGCCCCCGCGCCATGTCGCGAGAATGCTCCGTCGAAGTACATGACCCAGCCGTTCGGCGCCTCACTTCCTGGGGAAAATGACCAATCTTCGCCTGCCTCGAGCCCTGGAGCCTCTGTCCATTTTGCCACAAAACCTGCAAATGTGGCTGCTTTGACGACCCTCATCATGCTGAGTTCCAACTGAAACGCTTGCAGCTCGATGTTCCATTCGGCGACCCTTCCTGCTGAGTTGGGACTCCTGAGTACCCTTTCCAATGGATATGCCGAAACGACCTTGATGGGGTGACCTTGGAAGTAGTGTCGTAGCTTGCACGAGGCCACTAATTGTGTGAGCAAGAGCTTATGAGGCATGGGGTATCGTGTCCTCGCATGCCGCAGCACCGTGCTAATGAAATACACTTGATGCTCGATGAGGATAGGCGTGCTGGAGAGGTCAGTGCCCTCCAAAGGGTCAGGAGCCTCCTGAGACAACTGAGCCCCCAGCCCCTGGCTGCCTGGTGCGGTCACTTCAGCCCTGGGGGCGACCCCCTGTTGAGGCTGGCCTCCATGTGCTACGGTCGTGGTCTTCTCGAGGCCTTCTTGGTCTTGCGCTGCCGTGGCCAGGTCCGTGGCCGGTCATGGGGCAGCTTTGACCTGGTGCTCCTCCCATACCGCCACTAGAGCTGCACTGGCGGAGTATGGTGTGGCAGCGAGGTAGAGCACGAAGGGCTCCCAAGGGCGTGGAGCCACCATTATCGGAGGGCTGGTCAGGTACTTCTTGAGGTCTTGGAATGCTTTGTCAGCCTCATGAGTCCATTCGAATTGACCCTTCTTGTTTATCAGCTTGAAAAACGGCAGGGCACATTCCCCCAGCTTGGAGATGAAGCGTCCTAAAGCGGTCACTCGCCCAGTCAGCTTCTGCATTTCCTGAGGGTTTGTAGCGGACTCATGTCTTGGACTTCCTTGACCTTCTCCGGGTTAGCCTCTGTACTTCTGTGGGACACAAGGAAGCCCAGAAGCTTGCTAGAAGGAACACCGAACACGCACTTCTACGGGTTGAGCCGCAGGTCCACCTCGCGAAGGCTCGCGAAGGTTTCTTCCAGGTCCTGAATCAGGGTTTTGGCCTCCCGAGAATTCACCATGATGTCATCGACGTATCCCTCGGCGTTTCTCCCAAGCTGCCGGCCCAAGGCGATATGCATCAGTCGCTAGAAGGTTGCGCCTGCGTTGCACAACCCGAACGACATGCAGGTGTAGCAGTACACCTCGCACGGGGTCAAGAAGGCCATTTTTTCCACATCTTCTACCACCATCTTGATTTGGTGATAGCCAGAGAAGGCATCCTGGAAACACAGCAGGTCACACTCGGCGGTGGAATCGACGATCTGGTCAATGCGGGGGAGCGGGAATGGATCCTGAGGGCAGGCTTTTGTTGAGGTTGGTGAAGCCGACGCACATGTGCTCCTTTCCCCACTTCTTTGGCACAACGACAGGGTTGGCCAGCCATTCAGGGTAGCGAACCTGGCGAATGACACCCGTAGCTTCAAGCTTACGGTTTTCTTGGACGATGAAGGCCTGCTTCTCGGCGGACTGTCGCCTTGCCTTCTGCTCCACGGGGCGTACATAGGGGCACACATTCAGATGGTGCTCAATCACCTCCGTTGGAACCCCCGCTAGCTGCTTGGGTTCCCACGCGAACACCTCCTTGTTTGCGTGCAGGAACTTCACCAAGGCCTCCTCTTGTTCGGGGTTGAGATTGGCGCCTATGGTGAAAGTGGTGCCGGATGATCCATCCTCATCGACTGGCACTTTCTTGGTCTCCGCCTTGTCTTGGGTGAACAACTGCTTCTTCTTGGTTGGCGCAGCCCCCTTGCCCTCGAGGGTGCCAGCACTAGCGGGCTGCGCTACGGCGGCTGCCTTGAAGGCAAGCCTGAGCGCCTACGGGGCATCTTTTGTATCTCCACACACGGTGAGGACGCCGCTGCTCCCGGGGATCTTCATGAGGTTGTAAGCCGGGTGAGTCGCTGCCATGAACTGGGCCAAGGTAGGGTAGCCGAGGATGGCGTTATACGGGAGGCTGATGGGGGCGTTGTCGAAGTCGACCAGCTCCGTGCGGAAGTTGTTGTGGGTGCCAAAGGTCACCGGTAGGCGGATCTGCCCCAGGGAGCCGGTGGTACTGCCTCCGACGCCCGAGAAGGGCTTGCTGGGATGGAGTCGCTCCAGCGGCACGTGGAGGAGACTGAAGGCCTCCACCGAGAGCACGTTGAGGCCGATACCGCCGTTGATAAGGGTCCTGGTGACGGCCACCTGGCAGATGGTGGGGGTGAATAGCATCGGGAGCGAGCCCGAGGAGGCGGTGTTGGAGGAGTGATCGTCCGAGATGAAGGGCAAGTCGGCTTTGGGTGCCACCCAGCCCGGGGGGGCTTCACGGCGCTTGAGGGCGGCGCCGATCTGGCGGGCGAACTGCTTGACGTGGCGGCTCGAGGGTGGGGCTTGTGAGCCGCCAAGGAGAGCTGCGATGACCGGGGGCGCCGGTGCAGGATAACGGGCGAGGAAGAGGCTGCGCAACTCCTCCCATGAGGCCACCGAAGCCGCCGGCACGTGGAGCAGCCACATGCGCGGGACGCCGGTGAGGGCCATGGGCAGCCAGTTAGCCATGACCCTGTCGTCGCCCCCGGCCTTGAGGACGGCCTCCTCATATGCCAGTAGGAAAGCTAGCGGATCTTCCGCGCCGTCGTAGCACGGCGGCATGTCTGGCTTGAACTTGTTCGGCCACTGCACCTGCAGCAAGGCGGGGGCCAAGGCTCGGAGCCCCCTGGCCCCAGTGCCCGTGTCGGTAGCCGGAGCGGGCGGCGCGTTGTCGGCCATGAGGGCAAAGCGCGGTGTTGACGAAGAGCGGGTCGACGGAAGGGTGAGCTCTAGCGCACCCCTACCTGGCATGCCAAATGTTGGATATCGGGTTTCGGCAAAACCCTTAAGGTTCGAACTCTGGGTTGCGCGGGAAGATCTTCCCCCTACCGATCCACGTCCCAACGCCTCGCTGAGAATCTAAGCTAAACGATGAGCAACACAAGGGACACAAGATTTATACTGGTTCGGGCCACCGTTGTGGTGTAATACCCTACTCTAGTGTGTGATGTGGTGGATTGCCTCGGGGGCTGATGATGAACAGTACAAAGGAAGAACAGCCTCACTAGAGGCGTTCTTGGGCTAGTGCGATGAACTACTTGGGTGAGTTCGGTCGCCTCTCGATCTGATGAGAACTCGATGCCCTCTACTATGGTGGCTATCCCTATATATAGTGGCCCTGGTCCTCTTCCCAAAAATTGAACGGGAAGGGCGCCAACAACAGCCATTTTGAAGGGGAACATCTAGTACAATTTATCCTGACTAAAGTTGATCTTCAGCTGCCAAAGGCACTGGTGATGACGTCATCTTGGGCTCCACGGTGACCTCCATCCTGCCGCTCTGCCGGTCTTGGTCTCATTGCACCGAAATGGTAACTTTTGCCTGGTGCCTCGGTACTCCACGCCTGTGCTTGCCCCCTTTGCACCAAAGAGGAAACAAGGACACTGCGCAGGCCGGTGCCCGCCTGGTCTCGGTCGTCATGGCTTGCATCATGAGCACCTCGCGAGGTACCCTTGCCTTGATCTCTCCGCCTCCTTGCGAGCCTGCCTGGTAAGGCCGCTCCTGAGGAAGCCCTACATCGTCCGCCCTGTGAGGCTTGACCCTTGCGAGGGTCTTGCGCTTGAGTCAATGAAGATGGGCCGTACTGGGCCACCACTTGAGCCACGCCGCAGGCTGCAGGCAGGCAAGTCTGGGGACCCCCGTTCCCAGAACGCTGACAGCACTGGTACGACAGGATTATCCTTTTACACTGCATTTAACTTGTCTAAAGTCTAACTAAGCAAAATGTTTGACCAAATCCTTTCTTAAGAAATATTAACATCTACAACTGCAAAGATGTATCGCTTGCAAATTTATTGAATGATGCAGGTTATGATATTGTTTCGAACCCTAGATTTTAAATTTCAGAAAATCGAAAAGTGATCAGAAATTCATGAAACAGAGCATGGTCTCATGATATGGAACTAATATGTTGTCGCATTTTTGGGTTCAATTTGAGACAAGCTGCTTATAAGAAGTCGCACTAATGAAGAGCCAAGGTATTTTGGAACGAAAGACATGTCACATTAAGGCGAACACTTTCACTATTGAAATTATGGGAGTTAACGTGGTGCCACGAGTCCTGCTTCTCATCGGCAGGTGCCGTCCGAGCAAGCGTGTGAGTCGACGGGAGGCATGTGAGTAGACCGCTGCGCCGGCTGACCTGGAGGTGTGCGAGCAGGCCACTGCGCAGGCTCACCGAGAGGAGAGCCCTTTGACCAGGCTCCGCCGCCCACCTTCATCTCAACTGCCCCCACTTTCAATGGCGTCGGCGCCGCAGTTTAAAATCACCCCGCACTACCCGGTATTGCTACAATCTTGTCTCTTCCTCTCCGATTCTCCTTGTCTACCTCCAACAAGCCTGACCTAACCGTACGCCATGTTGCATCACTATGGTCTGCCCTTAGTCTTCCAGTTTCCTAAGGAAGACACCCCGCTTTGGGATGAGCTTGAACTAGCCTTGCGGGAAGACGCCGCGCCTGTCCCCGCTCCCGTCGCCCCGACTGCGGACGCCCATCCCCGTGGCATTGATGGGATGGGAGCCACACATGGTCTCCGAGCTTGATGCCATGGGGTTCCACGAGGTCCTCGCCAACTTTCACGTGCCCATGCACCTGCCTGCGCGTGCACTAACGCGCGCGCCCGTGCCCGTGGCCATGCACATGCATGTCTCCACCGCGCCATTGCCAGCGCCTGTTCCCACGCAGGTGCTAGTGCCCCCATCAGCGGCATGGGTGGCCGCCGTCTACTGCTTCCTAGAACCAACACCTGTCGCCTCCCCCCGCCAGTTGACTCGCTCCTAGAGACCGAAGTCCAGAACATTATAGCCTTCCTTAAAGCTAGGGCCAACGTCCAGGAGTACACCAACAACGCCGCAAGACGCCGCTGTCGCTGCCGGTCATTGACCCGATGACACACAGAGCACGACAGTGGAGCCAATTCCCACCGCAAGACGCCCCCGCCGCTGCCGTGTAATCTAAATTTTCCATGAAAATCATTCGGATTGCCATGCTTAAAATCTGACCGATTATGATTTCCGTTTATTCTTGATCGATCATTGTATGAATGTAAAGTCGGAATTAGACTCAATGAAATCTATGGTTTGATCGATTGAATGTTCTCCTAGAGCCGTATCAAGTTAAATATAAAACATCATCAAGCCACATATATTGCTTCTAATCGCAAGCATTTCATAATAAATGGCACGTCAATTCTAAATATTTTCTTAGGGAAGTCAATTTCAAATTAACGTGCATTGCACGTACACATTGATTGATACTACTAGTACGTGAAACTAGTGCCATAACTTGAGAACGCGTCCACATATGGTCAACAGCAGCATCGCGTGTGAGTTCTTCATGTTTTCCCGTGCGTCTAAACGTAAAAGGGGAGGAGAGAGAGAGAGAGAGAGCAGACATGGAGCCCACCAGTAAGTGAAGGCAAATAATACGTGCTAACGAGTCGGTCCCACTAATGCACCAAAAATAATATTAAAACATGTTATCCATTAAATAGGCTGTGGTAATATAACAACATTATATCAAAAGAGGGGGGTAGAACAAACGTTGCTATACTTGTTCCCTATTGATGTGTGGCTTGAAGGCCGTGGTCGCATGTTCGATCCTCATCCTTTTTAATTTTTAATTTATATGTGGGTCCAAATTTGTTCCATGACAGGTGGGCCCCTTGGTGTGTAGTTTGTAGCACTTTCATTTGTGGGTTCCGTTACAGGTGGACTATCAGTGTGTAGTTTTGTAGCTAATTTGTACTCCCTCCGTCTGGAAATACTTATCATGAATATGGATAAAAGGAGATGTATCTAGACGTATTTTAGTTCTAGATACATCTCTTTTTATCCATTTTGATGACAAGTATTTTCAGACGGAGGGAGTAATAAGTAAAGAGAATTAGAGAGTTATTTTTTTGCAAAAATACCATGGTGCAACGTTGAAGGTGAGAAAGGACGTGCCAAAATGTTGCAAAAATACTTATTAGTTTTACTAGTTCATGTGTAATGAAATACGTCGCCAGAACTGGTTAGTTTTACTAGTTTGATGTTAGTTTTCTATTGCTCTTGCAACACTTTATTTATGATTGCTAACATTCAAGTTTGCAGGATCCAACTAAAACTCTGTTGGCACAACAGGTATGTTGTCAGAAACTTCCTTGTTTACCTTGTTTGCTATTGTACCTTGTTGGTGTAATCATCTTACCAGATTCAAGTTTTCAAGATCCAATTGGAAGTCCAATTGCACAACAGGTATATTTTCAAAAGAAAATATTTGTGTAACCGGTTTGGTGCTGCAACCGGTTGCTCTAATCACGTTACTGGCTACTCAACTTTTCAGGATCCAAGAGAAACTCCAATGCCACAACAGGTATCTTTTGGAAAACTTGTTTGTTTAACTGCCTTGTTGCTGCAACCGGTTACAATGATGTTAATAACTACTTTTCAGCATCCAATTGAAACTCTTTAATTCCTTGTCTGTTTAACTGGTTTTCTGTTATAACACCCAGTGGAGATGTTTTGCTAACTTAACCTTTTTGGAATCCAATCAGAACTTTAATAATAAAACTGATTAACCTAAGATCAAAGAGAGAGGTCCCCATGGATGTTGTATCATCCCACAGCAGTGGCGCCGGCCCAATCGTGCATCATGAATTGCAAACTGCTGATGCCCTAGAGGCTACACAATTGGTAGAAAGAGATTCTGCTTCTGCAGTTAGAGATGAAGTTGACATGTTGAGGAAGCAAACAGCAATATCACAAGCAGTACTCAAGACAACCATTAAATATTTGGAGGATTTCAAAATGAAGCAAGATGAGACTGACCGCATTGTTAAGGTCCTGAAGGAAAAAAGGAAATTAAATTCCCGCTTGGTAAATCATGGGTGAAATGTTCTTTCCATCATTGAATAACCTTGTGTTATTTGTTCATGTAATCGATCAAACCATTTGTTTTAGAGATCGTGTAATAATTGTTTTTTTGTTTTTTTGGGTTGTAATTTTCTTTTTAGCACAAGTCTGTATTAATTGATAAGACTTTGATACATTTTATTTTGATTGATGTGCCAGACCTACAAATATGCCAATCGGGCTGAATGTGCATTCATCAATAATATAGTATAAATGGTCCTTAAGTGGCATGCATCGGAATGGGCCAAGATGATGTACTAGCTTCACTAAAAAGAGGATGCTCTTCTAGCAAAAAAGTACAGTGGCCTGGCTTATGTATGTTAGTTGATATTATTGATCCATATACTCTATAAGTGTTTATATTCCTGTTAGTTTTTTACATTATTGGTTGATTGACTCGGTATTTTGAATCTTGAGACATCGCTTGTGTACATATCTAAATGGGAGTACACATTATGCTGTGTGTGACACTTGAGATGGACATAATGTGGTTTCAAATATTCGAATTCACCTTAAACTGGATTCTAGCTTCTGAATTCGAGTATCGGCTTTTGTAAATCATATTCATATATGAGAGTGGAATAAATCTTTGTCGTCCTTTTGAAGATATATAAAAACGCATAGAATGATTTATAAAGATTCGTATAGGAATACAGAATGGATTCGAATTTAGTTGCCAGGGTAAACGTGGATGCTTATTGTCCCAAAATTTGAAACCAGCGGCAAAATGTCCAATCCCACGTCGGCTGCCCAAAGCTAGTCTTTGGGAGATGGAAATTACTGTCTACCCCTTACACGGACAATGCATCTGCCCGATTTCCACGGCTCTCAATAGGGGTAGGTTAGTAACTTCAACTAGACGTGACACGACCGCCTCTAAGCCCATTCCGACAGGTGGGCGCCAAACATGGGTAGCAAAACACATGTGATTCAAGCTTGTCGTAAAGACGTCTGTCGCTCCCTCCATTTCCCCAGTCATACACGATGGGCGGAAAAATAAACTCGACTTGGCTAAAATCGATGTAGGCAAATATTTTCAATAGGGGCAGGTTCATAACTTCACTTTGACATGACACAACCGCCCTCCCTGCCAGCCCCATTAATACATTGTGGACGCCAACAGTGGGTGCCAAAACACCCTCTCCTCGCCCGAAATCTCTCCGGGCAAATATTCGGGAGATGCAAGATTACCGTGCTATCCCCAACCGACGTGAGGTCCAAATTTTAAATGGGGACTAAGTTCATAACTTTCCCATATTTCAGATAGGCGCGTCCCAAAAACAAGGTTCCCCGTACCTCTCCCTCCATTTTCCCATTCATACACCATCCGCGCTAGAACACCATCCCCACACCAACCTCCTCCGTCCGCCACCCCATCCATTGCTACTGTCCTCCACCCCATCCATCGCCACCGTCCTCCACCGTGCTTGAGCTCCTACCAAGACCGCGTCGTCCACTGCTAGAGATGGTCGTTTCTCATACACGGTGACTGACCAGGAGCCTTGCATCGCGTCCTCTCACTTTATCGGCGCCATCGTCCTCTTTGCCGGGGCCGCTCACATGACCATATCATCCAGCACAACGGGACTTATCCCCTGATGCACCCGTCTACCGTCGCAGATCTACTTCAGCGCCACCGACAGCATCACACCCCCGATGCCTACACAGTGCCGCAAGACAGGTGGTACTTCATATATGCTCAACTTTTTGATCTCAACCAAAAAATTGATTGTAACTTGGTTACTGTACTTCCTTTTCATCTCTTAGAATTTAGTTCTTAGTTCGAAGCAAACAATGGATGGTAAATAGCATTTCTGCAGTTTGCAGCTTTAAATCTGCCATGGCACTATCATAATAGGGTTTAATTGATCATGCTTAGGGTTTAATTGATCATGTTGGTTCCGTGGTGGTTTCTTTAATAGAAATTGAAGGGGAAACCCTCTTTTGCTAAAAAAATGCTTAGGGTTTCCCCCTTTTATGACCAGCATACGTGCTTTGTGTCATAATAGCACTACTACAACCATCAAGGTAAACAAGCTTAGTTGTTGAAATAATAATCTGATATTAGTAAAACATAGTCGTTTAATTGGTCAGCTAAATGTTCCTAATATAGTTACGAAAATGCATGTACGCCGCTCGGGTGTATCTACCGTGTGCCCACGATGGGCCGCGACCCATCCTGGGATTTTGGGTCGGCCCAGGCCCCGATTCCCCTCTGTTCTGCTGCGCTTCCGATCTCTACTCGCCCCCAGCCGCCTGCCTCATCGGCAACTTGCCGTCCCTAGATGGCATGACTCGAGGAGGAGACGTCGGACTAACAGGAGGTCGGGGGCCGCTCGCCCAACAGCATCACCGTTGCCCGGGTGCGCCGCTGTGCCTACCTTCCCAGTTTGTTCAGGGCTCAGGCGTGCAGCAGCCACTAAGTGAACCCGATTTATCCTAAGATACGTCCTCAACACTCAGCAACCACTCCACATCACCCATTTTCTAGTTGATTCATTACTCATTAGGCAGGACTGTCACTAGGGTTTGTTGTGTACTGAGTGCTACCTACAGTTAATGGTTCATATGTATTTCAGTAATCATTAGTACCTATAAAGTTCACAGGTTTTGAAAATTTCGGCCCTAGGAACACACACTAGTCACTTTGGATTGTTGGTCATAGTGACATTGACCCAACTTACTACTGCAGGCTAGGTTTATTGATAATTTTACTTGTCTTTCTTACTCATTCGATATGATATCCAATTATTCACGTCGACTAGTTGCAAATAATAAGTGCTAGACCCACTTCTTGATTCAGATTTTGGACGATCTCTTACTGCAGTTACAATTCTGCATACTTGTCATAGTAAGCTCACAAGTAATGATTGATTCACTACATCTATGCTTGCCTTGTCATATTTGTTGTCAATATTCTTTTAGGGTGGATCACCTTGTTACAAAATACTAGAACCGCATACATGAGTGAATAGTATTTCTCTGTGTGATCTCTTCCATCATGTGTGAGCAACGAACACTGCATTGTATAGAAAGAGTCATATCACCTTTTACATACACAATGAGCTTTAACATGGAATATAATCTGCCTACTTGCTTTGTCTTGCACTACCAGCACTCCACCCTTGAAGCTAAACATTATGCCAATCATAATTCCTTAGTTTATTTGTTGAAATATGAATTTGATATGATTCAAATGTTCCTACTTCTGTTTTGAAATGTGGGTCTGCCGTTATAGAGACATAAGAGGCTTGTATTTCTGTGTGTGGTCTGGTCAGCACGATTGGGGGGTGTACTTTGCATATGAAGGGATTTATAGGGAGACACTCTTCAAGTTGAATCCGCAATGCATTCCATAGATAACCTGACTACTTTTTATGTTTTCATGTATCTCAGATACTGAACAACATCATAATGATTATGAGCTTGCGCACATGAAAAGAATAAAGCAAAACAATGCCATGGCTGTCAAACTTGGCATTAAGGGACTGAAATCAAGTCTGGATGCAATGCAATGCAAACACTCTCCAACTAAAGATTCATGCTCTATGATCCTAAAAGTGATTCTGAGCTAGAGGAAGACCTAAGTCAATGTGGCTCCCTAGTGGAGGAGTCAAAGGTAGATGCCCTATCTTATTCACCCATCAAGGTGCTTGCTCTAACTTTCCAAGGTTATATTTGTCGCACATATCTTGCAACTGATGCTTTGCATTCCTTCTACTTTATTGCACTGCCATTAGCTTAGTTTACACTTTGTGTATGTGAATAAGCCCTGCCTATCCATTTCAGTACATATTCCATCTGTCATCATAACATATTTATCCATTCAAATGTTGTTCTTGTGTATCAAATGTTCAAAAGGAAGAGGGCGATTGCTGATCACGGAGGAGCACGAACAAAGTATTTGGAAAAGGTAGGGACACCTTATAAATAAAATAGCCCATTAGGTGTAGTTGCAATATCACCAGATCTAGATAACATGGCCACAACTCTAGCTGGGTCTAGCCCTACTACACTGGCCATCTCTAATGCCCCAACTCAGCAGACCCCAACTGCCGCAAACAGTATGATGATGCCAGTTGACATAGCACCACCTCTATGACACAAAACCCCCATTCCAGCAAAGAGTACACCAAATCCAGTTTCCCAATCCCTTTTCGAACGAGAGAGAGAGCCCCAATTGCAGCAAATAGGACTCTTGTTCCACTTCTTCCCAGTTTACAAGACGAAGCTTATATTGTTGTTAGGAACTTTGTGCGCATCTTTCCTTCATGGAAAGATTATACCACAGACAAAGAACAATTTCCAATCTTCCTCCGCAACTTATGCGTAACTAATGTACTAATGTTATTCATGTTAATTACTGCATATGTTTCTGCTGGCAGAAGACACAAGCTTTCATTCTTTTAAATAGGCAAGGACCAAACTAGATTTTCAAGACGAGCAAGTGTTGGTTGCGCTTTTCAAGCACTCGTTGATGTATTATCATTCCTACCTGAGGCAAGCGCACTTTGATGGCAAGCCTCTAAATGAAATTTCTGTAAAGTCTCTGGTGCTACATTTATTAGACAGTGACTGGAATAATCTTGTTACACATTGGTCTTGTCTTCAGTGTAAGGTACTATCTATGATATCACATCACAATTTGAACTACATTTCTGCCTGTGCCTTAACGTCTCACTTGTACGGAAACTGTTTGCAGAAGAACATTCATTCTCAAGGGACCACAAAATCTCGCAACTATACTGCACACTGCATTGCTCTTGTGAGTACCTCTTGCCCTGGATGACCATACGTACTTTCATATCTGGTTGATTACATAGCATCACTGCACATGTTCGCCTCGTTGACGTCCATTTGGTGGACATTATAAGATCCATATGGGCTCTTACATAATTTATAATCAACCCAATGCTTTTGAAGAGGTTTAGCTGTGTAGTCCTCTTGTAAGGACTGAACATCGTCTACCATTGTACTTACATTAACCGCTACTCCCTCCGTCCCATAATATAAGAACATTTTGTATAGTACACCAGTGTTCAAACACTTATATTATGGGAAGAGGGATTGGTTCATTGTGCAGCATTTTGCATCTTATCTCCCTCACCCACCATTTACTAAACAATATCAGATCTATATTTAATCTTACCAAAAAGTTGAATACATAGACAATGCCAGTGCAGAAGTGTAGCCCATTGCTCTTCTCACTACATTTTGTCCTGTAACGCTTGTACTTCCAGGGATTGGTAGTTGCTTATGTAGCATCAATCTGCATCTTTTCTTCATTATCCTCTATCCCTTCCAGTATTATCATATCTATAATTATTCTCTACAGAATGTAGAGTACATGCAATGCTTATGAAGAAGATTCGGTGCTGAAATTCTTGAGTTATCCTTCCCTTGACATGGAGAAGGGCATTGTAGAGCCGGTGTCAACTATTAATGTAAGTCAGTCCTTCTAAAGCCGTTATCCTCAACTGCTGTTTAATTTGCTCATACTCCCTATCATTAACTGCTGTTTAGTTTGCTGTTTCTATCAAAATGCATGTTCGCAACAACCGTAAGTTCCAAGTTTTACTTGTAAAACCAAATTCCTCATTAATACCATGCACATTACTCAATACTCCATATATGTATGCTTGTTTTTTGGATCTACAATCCAGCGCGTGGTGAAGTAGCCCACGTTTGCACCTTGTCATCTCCTATTTTATCTTACTGATGTGGCTGATGATATGAACAACATGCCATGCACATTAAACAAAATAGATACAATGATTGGCTTTGCCCTTCACCTATGCTTGTTATGTTGACATGGTAATCCAGTAGTGTGGTGAAGCTCCCCGCATTATGAACAATGCCAAACTATGCTATTGATATTTTGAACTTACTCTTTATTTTTTATTTTGAAATTGGATGGAATTAACATCACAATTATCATCTTTGTTTATACACGTGCAAAACATGTCATCTCTCTGCTTGTTTCAGGGTGAGATGCATGATGGCATGCACAAGTCTGATGAAGGCTGTGAGACAAACCCAACATATATTGCAGCAAAGAAGGCAAAACATCTTGAAGAAAGCGAGACAACACCGAAGTCTTGTCTTAATGTAGTGTTCAAGTTACTATATGGAAGATCACTAGCAGTCATACAAGCTCGCAGAGTTCCCTGTCTGCATCAGTTCGACTTCTTCAGTCCCAAGTTCTAGCAGAAAGGCATTCTGTAACTCAACTTCGACTTGAAGTCCTATCTCTAAGAAATATTGCAGAGAACACCTCATTGCTAAACAGCGGCACCTGGAAGCTATGAATGACATGCTAGGCCTGTCTCACGGCCTTGCTCAGCAGCTTGCACAGCATTTCCCTCGCAAGGCTAACCATTCGTGAACTGTCCTGGAAGTGGTCTTGGTTCAGTATTATTTTGTTGCGCTGCGATGGCGCCCAATTTTTGTAATCTGCTTCTTCGTTGCGCTTTATTATCACTAGTGCTGACCTTCGATGCCAAGTGGATGTAATATACCATAAATTCTTTATAGTATAGTGTAGGTTCATTCTAAGTTACTATGCCGTAATTTCTTTATTGTATAGAGTAGGTTTGTTCTTAATTCCTACTAGTTACTGCCATCATTTGCTATCTGAAAATAAAAGGAGAAAATCTGATGTAGTCGACCTACACGGGCTTACATTTAGCCCGCAGTTCAGTTGGGCCTTTAGTGGACCCAAAGCTTAGTTGGACCCATGTAGCTTTGGGCCATCAATAGGCTGAATATTGTGTTGTCCTGTTACGGCCCAGAAGTAACCATGGGACATTAGCAGGCCGAAATGCATGTTGAGCCTCAATTTTCACTAGTCGTGGACGGGCCTTTAGTAGGCTAAAATGTAGACCTGGCCTTTTTTGGCCCAGTTATATGAAGGGACATTACCAGACCGAAACATATCTTGGGCCTTAGTTGGCCCACTGATATCATGGGCCTTTAACAGGCCAAAAACTTTGTAGAGGCATCAACGGGCCGAATTATACGACAGGCCTTTAATAGGCCCAAAGTCACATTGGGCTGAATTGTTGCCACCTTTATCACGGGCCGTTAGAGGGCCGGATGTCGTGTCGGACCATATATGGCCCATGGGCAGCACGGGCCATTCCCAGGCTGAAAGACACACCGGGCTGAAATGGGCCCATGTCTACATCGGGCCTCTAACAGGCCATAATGTCACAGGGCCATAATTGGGCCCAAATATTCGGCGAACAATTAACGGGCTAGATCTGGATACAGGCCATAAATGGGCCATGTTTGAACAGGCCTTCATTGGGCTGGCCCACTAGTGCCTGAGTAAATCCTACGGGTCTTTGACTGGGTCGACCTTTTTAACCTATATGGGCCTCTGTTGGCCACTTGTCGACGTATCATAGGCACCTTCTGTCCAATGAGTTGATGACATCTGTCCCAACGGTGAGCCGACACGTGGTTCCTCCAGCCAATGAGAAATTTACACGTGGAAAATCCCCATTGGTCATGGCTATTTTTTTTGACACCTGAAATAGTAGGAGAGGCTCCTACTGTATGTATTATATTAAAGTATCAAAAAGGTCTTACAAATTCATAACCTTACATCCATGGCCATGCTAAGAGTTTGGTGTGGGGTAGATAAGGGAAAAGAAAAGCTAGACTAAGGGTGTACAAAAGATTGGATGAAGGAGGAAATAAACTCTCGGTGCTTCTCTTTGGCTCTGTGTGTGAGGAGAGAAGTCCTCCTCAAATCTTCTTACCCATGAGCTGATAGTAGGATCCACGCTTCGGAAGTGCTTGTTATTTCTCTCTTTCCATAAACTCCAAGAGGCATACATGAAGATCTCCATGAACATAGGGTTGTTCCACACTGATTTGGCTTCCTGGATCCAATGAGGTCTATTTCCATGAGTCGTCCAACGGATGTCCAAAGTGTCCTAACAAGACAAACTGAATTGGCAACTAAAGATCATATGTTCTAGGGCTTCCTTCTCAGTACTACCACATAGGATGCAATCATATGTTCTTGAGCATATTTCGGGTGTTTAGGCGACTGGAGAGAAGCAACCATCCAAAAACCTTGATTTTCATTGTGGCCAAAGACTTCCACAGCCATTTATAGCTTTTGTGTGCAGTAGCATCCCCGAAGTAGAAATTGCAGTATCTTTTGGCGGTGTAGACCTCAGAGACCCACGCATAGACCCATGAGTCCGTCTCATTTACATCATCATTGCCTACATGTGTTGTAAGTTCCTGGATATGGCACAGTTCATTATGGGCTTGCATGGAGAGGGGTAGGTGAAAGGTTTCATTGAGATTGGTGCAGCCTAGGAAATCTCTGACCAAAATATCTTCAAAATTAGCGTATGAAAGCACACAGGGATGTGATTCTGCAAGGATATCATCCAACCAGAGGTCTTTCCACATAAGCACAATGTCTCCTCTATGAACTATCACATATGAGATGCCTCTATAGATTGGTGTAAGCTTAAGAACATCTTTCCACCAGAATGAGCCGCATGGGTCTGAAGCATTTCGAATCTTGTCGGCATAATATGTGGACCAAATCAAATCTACCCATGGCAAATCCAAGTGGTTATAGAATTTGTGTAGGTACTTCATGAGCAGCGCATCACTTTGAGTTTGTAGGTCAAGGACACCGAGTTCTTCACACTCCACGGGTCTGCAAACCATTTTCCACGAGGCCAAAGAGTTCCACTTATCTCCATTACCAGTCTTCTTAGTCCATAGGCATTTTCTTCTAATTTTATCAAGGAGTTCAATAATCTTTGTCGGTAGTTTAAAGGTCCAGAGCGAAAAGATTATACGTGATGTGATAACCGAGTTCAGTAATGAAAGTTTCCCTCCATAAGAGATCATGGATAGGGTTGATGAAAGCCTTCTTTCAACTCCATAGACTAGAGGCATGAGATCCCGCACCGTTGGTTTAGAAGTGCCCATAGGTAATCCAAGGTAAGTAAAAGGTAGCTTCCCAACCACACAACCGAAGATTTGTGCAATATGCCGAGCGGTGGCTGCATCACAATTCATGGGCACTAGGGTTAACTTGTGGAAGTTAATCTTTAGCCCAATAGGTGTTGCCTAATTAGTGAGGATTTTCTTGACAAGTGTAGCTTGGGGCAAACATGCCAGGAGCAACAAGATTGTATCGCTGGTGTATTGGATCACAGGGTAGTCCGATTGGTTTGGGCGGTAGAAGGGCAATTGAAGTTCATTTCTTCTAAAATAATCATTTATGGCAGCTTGCAACAGGACTGCCACCAGGACAAAAATGAGGGGAGACAGTGGGTTACCTTGTCGAACTCCACAAATGCAATGAAATTGTCTGTCCGGGACACTGTTAAGGAGAACTGAGGATTTCACAGTGGAGAAAATGGTTTTAGTCCACCCCAACCATTTATCATTGAAGCCCATGTGTTTCATGATTTCCAGCATAGCATAATGTTCAATAGTATCAAATGCTTTTGCAAAATCCAACTTGAGAAAAACAATTGGTTGTTTTGAGTCCTGGCACTGATGAATGTATTCAAACTCCCATGCAAGGCAGTCCTGGATGGACCTCTTTTTCAGAAAACCATGTTGGTTACGGTGTATAATCTTCAGAATGAGTTTTTCGAGTCGATTAGCTAAGGGTTTTGTAATGACTTTGAGAAAACAGTTTAGTAGAGTAATCGGTCTGAAGTCATTGACGCCTTGTGGTGCAGCAAGTTTTGGAATGAGGGTTATGTAACCATCATTGATGCTTTCTAAGTTGAGACCACCTTCAAAGAACTAATCACAAAGGGCATAAAATTCTTCCTTTATTATATGCCAAAAGGATTTCAGGAATGCGCCATTGAAACCATCTGGACCAGTGCCCTATCAGCAGGCATTTCTTTGACTACTAGGTCAATCTCCTGTCTAGTAAAAGGGAGAGTGAGATCATCCAACCCATCAATTCTCTTGATGATCGTTTCAAGGTTAAATTTCATCTCATGCTTAGTAGAGATCCCAAGTCTTTCTTTGAAGGAGTGATAGATAACAGATTCTTTGCTCGCATGATCGTCAATTATGGTTCCATCCCGCAAAGTTAGGGAAGCACTATTGTTTCTTATGTATGGTTCCGAAACCATAGCTTGATTTTTTTTGGAATTCTCATCTCCAAAGCGAACCCAGCGAATTGTGCAGCGTTTTTTCCAACATTGCTTTTGATATGACAAAAGTCGCAGAATGTGAGCTTTGAGTGGTCAGTGGCCTTCTGTTCTCGATCGCGTCAAGCTCTGCCAGAGCCTTGTTGGAGTTATCGATGACAATTGATATGCGGGAAATATTCTTACTCCAATTTTTCAGACAGTAGCATAAGTGTTTGAACTTTCTGCATAGAATGGTTGCACTGTTGGTTGCTCTAACAGGCTTACCCCAGGCAGATTGAACTATATCCATAAAACCAGGATGCTCAATCTAGAAAGGCTCGAATCGAAAGAGTTTACTCCTCGAAATAGATGTTTCAATTGTGACCACACACGGGGTGTGATCGGACACTGGCTTACCCAAGGGTTTGACAATGGTATTAGGGTAGGAGTTAGTCCAATTCTAGGAGGTGAAGAACCAATCGAGATGTTACAAAAGAGGGTCATGCTGCATATTACTCTAGGTGAAAGTACGCCCCTTGATTGGTAATTCAACAAGAAACTGTGATCGTATGAAATCATTGAATGTGATCATGTCATTTATATTCCCACCCGGTTTGTTACGATTATTAGTACTTCAGATATAGTTGAAATCCCCCACAAGAAGCCAGTCTTCATTGGCCGGAATGTTTAAGGAGAACAGCCAATTAGTGTAGTTGGTGCGTGAGTCACCTTGGCAGGGTCCGTAAATATTCACTAGGGTCCAGGATTGCGATGATTGGGTGGATTGAAATTTAATCACCACAGCAAAATCTTCAGAAGCAATGACCGTACCAGTGAAAATAGAACTATTCCAGATAGTAACAATTCCACCCGAAGCCCCGTGCGAAGGAACATAAGAAAATTGATCAAAACAACGGGGACAACAAAACTTGATAAAAGCATGGCCGATTATAGGCTTTTTTGTTTCCTGCAAACATAAGACCGAACAACGCGTTGATAGCATTAGACAGGGCTAGTTGTTTGTCGCCAGAGTTTAACCCACGAATGTTCCACAATAAAATGTTCCAATTAACCAAAAGACCCACGAAGCTAGAAAGCCAGACGATTAAGCAGAAGAAGACGACCCTGCCTCCTTAGACGCCAAGAGTGCATCTTCAATGAGTTCTTCAGCCGGAATGGCGCACTGGAGGACGCCCACTTGTTGGATTACCTAAATGGGCGTGTGCGGGGTACATCCTGAGCATCAGCATCGGCCAACTCCCTGGTGATGACCGAAGAAGGAGCAGCAGGAGTGTGGCGTGGCTTTACTTTGGAAGATTTCTTCTTGACATCAGAAAGAGCATGGAGCCGATATCCATCATACTTATTTGAGGTTGGCTTCACATTCAGGAACCTGAACCTTTCCACGATGAGTAGAGACAGTACCAATTGCACAATTGTCAAGCAGAGTGACTTCTGACGAGGGCAGGTCCAAAGAAATGGTGTTATCCTGGAGGAGAGCAGGCCTAGAATCAGTATCTCATGAGCAGTTATAGTCCAGGATTGAACAATAGTGATGCACTCCTCATTGTTCCTATTGATCTGCTATCCTGCAGAGATAACAAAAGATCCATTGTTATGGGAAATATCAACATGCACCTTTAAACTATTCCTGGATCCCAGTCCCAAACTCCAAGGACCAAAAGTGGCCATAATTGGTTTGATGGCCTACATAAGATAAGCATTGATCTATCTAGCTGGCCTGGAGCAGTGAAAGAGCATGGAAGCTACCACATTTCCCTAATCAGTCATGGACAGATGCATTCCTAAATTATCCAAAGAGAGATCAATGCTGAGAGTTTCCTCTGGTTGCAGCAGAGGAGCAATAGAAGTGCTGGCAGAGCTGACAGTGTTGTTTCTCCATAGAGCATTCAGAAGATTAACAGGAACAAAGACAAATCCATCTGAACCAGCACTAGAATCTGAACTATTGTGCTAAGAAATTGAGTCATTCCAGGCCATGGCAGAGTTGTCCTGGAGATTGTTCTCAGGCAAAATGCCATTAGCAACCTGGAGGCCCTGACCAGCCAGCCAGGATTGAAAATTGTAGACAGTAGGGGGGGGGGAGGGGCTAGCCAAGCACCCCATTCAGCGTGAAACTGAACATTATCCTGTTGATCAACAACCACATTATCATCTGCATTGTTTGCCTCATGTAGAGCATTATCAGCAGCCATGTTCCGAGCCATGCAGTTGTGAAGCTGAGCTTGATACATTTGTTCAGCAGTCAGGACCTCCCCGAAGAGGGGGTGAGGAACACCATCATCAGGAGGGGGTCTTCTCCAGCAGGTGGCACTTCAGGTAAGTGTGCATTCCAATCACTGCTGCATAACATAGTCACAGCAACAGGCCAACAATGTCGAGCTCCTCCAATCTTCCTCATGACTATACTCTTAGGGACCAAACGAAGATGAATGGCCTTGGCCTTAAGAATAACATAGCTCCTGTCGCCTTGGGGGTTATACCATTCAAGCAGAGTACCAAAGGTGTCAACAGACTTATGGATGTAATGTTGTGTTTGATAGTCATAAGGAAAACCAACATACATAATCCAAATCTCCGGTCTAAAAGAGGTGAGCCTCATGTTTAGCGCAGCATCATGAGGGACAAAAGATATGACAATATGTTCTTCAGCTTGAAATTCATCGAGCTCAAAAGTGGTGCCCACAAGAGAGTCTCTAACTAGAGAATCATCAAATCCAGAAATACCAATCCCTAAAGGGTGATCTTCGACTTCAGTAGGAAAGAAGTGTGACTCATGGAGCAAACCTTGGATGGTATCACAGAGAGCCTCTTTCTGGTGCCGCGGGATGAATCTGTTGGCCTCAGCGATGGCCAAGAAGTCATGGCGAAGAGGTTGCACCGCACTGACCACCATGTCAGAGCGCTCTTTTCGATCAGCCGGACCAAGCTCCACCGTCATGCCCTGTGGGAGGTACGGATGATGTTGACGGGGAAGTTCGACATTGTTGGTGGAGAAGGATACTGTAGAGCAAGCGTAGAGGGGAGCATGCGGGTCGAGGTGGAATATGTATCGGCAGGAGGCAGGGAGGGCTTGGGAAGCCAAATTTCGTTGTTGGAGCGCCGCCCCTATCAACATGATGATGCCACGTGTCCCGGCCAACCACAGTGATTGCAATGGATGGAAGATGATTGCTTGTGCCTAGCAGAGGGGCACAAAGTAGGTGAGTTTAGTAAATGAGTGTTTTTGGAAAGAATCCCCGCAGACCTGAATTGACCTGACCAAAATTAGTTAGTGACTCGTTTCCCAACTTGGCCATGGCAGAGGTACTAGCATACGGCAAGCGAGATGTAGATTCCATCTCAGCATTGAAATAAATTGGAGTCTTGCATTTGAAAGAGTGTTCCGGACGATTTATTGCTGTAGAATTTTCAATCACAGACTTCTGACCGTTTCTGGGCTTCCAAAAATAATGTTTAGCTTTGGGATCAAAGCAATTATGATTGATGTGGCCCAGGAAGAAGCATAGGTCACATTTTAGATAGGTTGGACATTCAAAGAAAATATGTGTGTTGGATCCACAAGTAGAGCAGGATCAAGATCTCAACAAAGACCCAAGGCCCATGTCCTGGCTGATCGAGTCGTTGTTCACCTGCCGAGCAGGGGGGGCATCATCAAATGTCATTAAGACAAATAGAGCAAATTTCGCCTGGGCATAAAGAGGCTAGGTGGCCCATGGATTTGCATTTAGAGCACAAATTAAGCCTTTCATAAATGTAATCCATAGGAGGGACCAAAGTCAGAGACCAGATGGTGGCAATATGTGAATCAGAGTACCCAAAATGGCATTGATCCAGAATATGAAATAACATGAAATTAGGAATATTGCTCCAGACTTTCTCCTTATACCAACAACCTTCAAATCTGTAATTAATAGCATTAGAACTCCCAATATTGCATGGTTGGAATCTTCCAAAGAAGATGCTTGAGGACATGGAAGGTGGGTAATTGCCAGTAATTAATGAAGGACCAGGATCTGAGCCCTGTAACACCGACTCCGACAGCTTTCTTGCCGGGGATGAGCCATCCAGCGAAGTCTCATGGGTGATCACCATATCATCCGAGGGAAAAAACCAAACTTTTATAATTCCAAAGAGGACGTACTAAATTCCTTATCATGTTGCATTGAAAACTTGTATTTTGACTTGATAGCAATCGGAGAGCGAGCAGTCACCTCAGGAATATGAGAATCAAGATGCCACCAGGAATCAGAACCCATATGATCATGATAATTCAGATGAAATAGACTAAAGTGGCACACAAAATTCGAACAAACCATGTCATTGAGAGCATAGATCAAGTGTCCAACTTTATTCGAAGCCACAAAAAATCGATATCTTCTTCCAAAGAGATGTAGCACGTTAAGACCAGAAGGAAGACCCCCAATAAAACATTGTAGAGCAATGGCAACCGAGTCTTCATTGAGAGGAAAACTGGCCGAGGAGAAGTGCACCACCAAGAAGAATTCTTTGCTCGAACCAGAAGGGGAGAACTGAACAGTAGATCCAAAACATTGACGCACCTGAGCCGCGACCGCAAGGCCGGGGTGAGAAATCCCAATGTAGAAGACCCTCCATGATCGCCTAGATCAAAGATCTCCATGGTTGGTCAGTGTGTGGCGGAGGCAGGTGGGAGCGAGGAGAGGAGAGCCATCTCTCAGCATTTTATTATTTTTGTGTTTTGGCTGTTAGCGGGCTATCGGATCCAAAACCGGACCCGATAGCTTAACGGCGACCCATTACGATGGATGGCACGTGTCTGTCACCCTTGACGAAAGCACTTCCATGATGCACGATTTATCATCATGGAAGTGGACACTTCCATGATGATAATTTTGGTAATGCCATGGAACACTTCTACGACAGCACAGCTATGACTATCTTGATTCTGTCATAAAATCGTCATGGATGTACATTCATGACAAAAAACATGACCTACTGCGACAAACACGTATCATCACGGAAGTGTATTATTATTGTTGTGTAAAGCCGCTTCATCAGCTGCTTCACCCAGTCCTCCACGGCACATCAAGCCACACTAGCCTGCTGGACGGCGACCTCCTTCCGCTTGAGAGTCGCCGCCTGCTTCCACAGCTCTGTCTCCTTGCTAGCCTGCGTGCTCTCGAGGGCGGCTATCTTCTGCCATTATTCCTTGAGCTTGCCTTCTGCGACACCCACCGCAGTCTGGAGCTCGCCACTCAACCTCTTTGACTCGGACAGCTCCAACCACAAAGCCGTGGCATCTTCAATAGCTGCATAACAACGATCGACATCAATCATCCAACCCAACAAATAGATGGAAACACCTGATCTAATTAGGCATGCCTAACAACTCAGAGATGGATCTTAAAGACGTTGCTGAAAGGTGTGTGATCTCCTACTGCTAGACCTCCAATTAGCGCTTGAGGTCTATGACCGCACCCTCCAAAGCCGCCACCTTCTGCATGAATTAACTATCAAGAAGAAAACAACAAACATTAACGGGAGTCCGGAAGCGACATCATGTCAGGCCTTAGGGACTACTTGCTAACATACATCAATCAAGATACAAAGGTATTACCTGGTAGCTGGCCTGCGCAAGGACGACGAGCCCATCCATCTACATGCTCAAGACATCTCACTCGCCTGCCATTGCAACAACAAGTACCTCTAAGGATGTGGGGGCTATGACAGCAGCGGACAGGCTTAGGTCAGCCTCCCCGTAAGCAAGCATGGCCCCTTCATCAACAGCTTCACCAGAGGCCAGCGTGGTGCCAACACCAGTGGGGAGCTCAGAAAGGACCTCCGCGGCTCCGAAATAAAAGCGAGAGGTTGAAAAGGAGGCTCAAAACAGAAATACAACTCTCAAACACACTTACAATTGATGAGCACGGCGATCACCAGAGGAACCAGCAGAGACCCATGATGCGACCTCGGCATGTTCACTTCTGCAGCATAAGAGGCCAGAGCTTCCAAAGTTGCGAGCACCCTACAATAGGACACAAGTTAGGTCCTGACGAATATCCAAGATATGGCAAAATATTGCAAGAACTCCACCAACATATTTGGAGGCTCTACAACTTTCCACCTCTGATCCATAGACATGGCTACTGGCACCTTCAGCTTCAGAGAAACCAGAGCACCACAAGGTCGTCGTATCTCATGGCCTGCCGGCTTAGCTTTCGAGGGGCCGCCCTGAAAGGATGACTTCTTGGCACCCCATTCGCAATCACAGCTTCCCCTGGGCTCCAATGAGCTACTAGTTCGACCTCCTCATCCTTTGTGATGTAGGGTGGAGATGAGACACCACCCAATGTGGCACCCTTGTTGGGGACCCCGCTATCTTCCTATCGATCCGTAGAAGAGGCAAACTACTTCAATTTGTGAGAAAGGGGAGGAAGGCACTATGGGGCGGGTTGCAGGAGAGCTCGCCCCTCCGGGGTAATGTATTTCCTAGGAAGCGAAGGCTCCGAAAGGAAGCGGCGGACTCCGTGAACTACTGAGGCGGACAGAAGAATGGAGGTCAGAGATCAAACCTGACCTCTCTATTACTACTTTCACGCAGAGTCACGACAAAGAAACATACCTCCTTGGGGCGCGCCGCGCGGTTGAATGGCTTAGCCGCAACCACCATAGACACCTTGTCGACATCCAACCCCGTCAACTGAGCGAGGTGACAACAAATCTTCTTCTCTGTGAGGTCGCTGCGGGAGGTCCAAGCAGGGTCAATCGAACTGCTATAATCACTCAGCAGCATAGCGCGGGCATGCAGAGGAAGAACTGGGAGCTCCACCCAGGTCCGCGTGGTATAGAGCCTGGTCAAGCCAATGTCGTTGAGGGATGCGGTTTCCTCCATAAGCAGCTCTGTGCTCTTGGAGACGTAGGTCGACGACTCCCAAGAATTCAGCAATAGCGGAGACCCCCGGGAGAAGGCTAGCATGTCGGCCTCAAGAATGAACATGTAAACCCACCTCTTCTCCCAGACCCCCATTTGAATGATCGAGAAGATGGTTCTAGATGGGGGTTATTAGAACCTTAACAAGTAAAATTGACAACTTTTAGTTTCTTCAAGTTAAGTTTGAGTTTAGCACATGTTAACGGTTTTAGGGTGAGTCCAGGGAGCCCTCGCTGTGGGCAGCGACAGTTGCATGAGTGAACGGAGGGCTCTACCCACGACGGGTCCACGAGGAAGAAACCTTGTCTATCCCACCATGGCCATCGCCCACAAAGGACGTGCCTCACTCAGGTAGATATTCAAGAAGTAGGTGATCTCCTTTCCCTTCAAACTTCTTGGTTCATCTCCACATCGCGTCAGAGGCTCTCAAGCGACACCTAGCCAATCTTGGAGACACCACTCTCCAAAAGGTAATAAACGGTATGTTGATGATGAAATGTCTGCTCTTGTGCTTCAAATGATAGTCTCTCCAACACTCAACTCCCACTCATAGATTTGGCTGTGGTGATAGAAGGATTTGAGTGGAAAGCAACTTGGGGAAGGCTAGAAATCGAGGTTCAAATGCTAGGAATGGACACTCTTGATCTCAACACATGAGTAGGTGGTTCTTTCTCAGAAAATGAATGGTGGGAGTGTAGGCACCTTCTGATGGCTCTCCTCAATGAGGGAGAAGGGATGTAGGGGTATATATAGCCTCCACACAAAATTCAACAATTACACACTGTTGACTCATCTCGATGCCACCAATTAGAAAACTCAGTGGCACCGGTCTGTGTAATATATGAATGTCGGGAATCTCGGTGGGACCGATAGGAAGAACTCGGAGGGACCAATGTGCAAGGGCTTAGGGAAAACCTAGTCTTAGTGGCACGGATTGCATCATCTCGGTGGGACCAAAGTGAAGCAGTAAGGCAACAGAGAATTGGTCAAGGCATCTCGGTGAGACAGATTTCAATTCTTGGTGGAACTGAAACAATTGCAATAAGCAACAGAGAGCTGGCAAGGCAGTCTCGGTGGGACTGATCTCACTTGAAACTACGTCGGTATTTCCCCAAAGATGAAGGGATGATGCAGCACAACTATGGTAGGTATTTCCCTCAGTTGTGAAACCAATGTATCAATCCAGTAGGATAACCAAGTAACACTATGTAAACGGTACCTGCACACAAAGAACAAAAACATGCAACCCGACGTGCAAGAGGGGTTGTCAATCATTCCACATTAAAAAGATAGATAATTTTGTGGAGGATTGATAAACAACTCTCGATAAAATGCAAAGTAAAATATGCAAATAAAAAGTGCAACAAGGTATTTTTGGATTTTTGAAATAATAGATCTGAAAATAAAAACAAATAGAAACAGTTCTCAAAGCAAATATGATAAAGAATAGACCTGGGAGCCGTATATTTCACTAGTGGCCTCACTCGAGAAATAGCACATGGTGGGTAAACAAATCATTGTAGGTAAACTGATAGAAGATCAAATAATTATGATGATATCCAAGGCAATGAACGATATGTAGGCTGAAGGAAAAATTCCCTAGAGGCAATAATAAAGTTGTTATTTTATATTTCCTTATTAATGATAAATGTTTATTATTCATGCTAGAATTGTATTAACCGGAAACTTGATATGTGTCTGAATACACAGACAAAACAATGTGTCCCTAGTATGCCTCTACTAGACTAGCTCATTGATCAAAGATGGTTAAGTTTCCTAGCCATGGACATGAGTTGTCATTTGATAACAGGATCACATCATTAGTAGAATGATGTGATGGACAAGACCCATCCATTTGCTTAGCATAATGATCATTCTGTTTTATTGCTACTGCTTTCTTCATGTCAAATATATATTCCTTCGATTATGAGATTATGCAACTCCCAGACACTGGTGGAATGCCTTCTGTGCTATCAAACATCACAACATAACTGGGTGATTATAAAGATGCTCTATAGGTATCTCCGAAGGTGTTTGTTGGGTTGGCATAGATCGAGATTTGGATTCGTCACTCCGAGTATCGGAGAGGTATATCTGGGCCCTCTCGGTAATGCACATCATATGAAGCCTTGCAAGCAATGTGCCTCATGGGCCATAATGGAGAGGATAGGGCAGGCCCTGGGAGGTGCCCCCCCAAGCCAATCCAAATTGGACAAGGGGTGGGGGCGCGGCCCCCCTTTCCTTCTCCCTCTCCACCTCTTTCCGCTTTCCCCCTCTCCGCAAAAAGGAAAAATGGAGGGGGGCCGAATCCTACTAGGAGTGGAGTCCTAGTAGGACTCCCCCCTCCATGGCACGCCCCTTGGTGGCCGGCCTCCTCCCCTCCCCCTTTATATACAGAGGCGGGGGAACCCCAAAGTACATCAATTGTTTTAGCCATGTGCGGTGCCCCCTTGCACCATTTACTTCTCTGATCATATTGTCGTAGTGCTTAGGCGAAGCCCTGCGCGGATCACTTCACCAACACCGTCATCATGTCATCATGCTGACGGAACTCATCGAATCCATCGACACTCTGCTGGATCAAGAGTTAGAGGGACGTCATCAAGCTGAACGTGTGCAGAACTCGGAGGTGCCGTACGTTCGGTACTTGATTGGCTGATCCAAGAAGACGTTCGACTACATCAACCGCGTTAAGTTAACGCTTCCGCTTTTGGTCTACAATGGTACGTGGACACAATCTTCCCCTCTCATCTCCTAGATAGACCTTGTGTCAGCGTAGGTATTTTTTTGAAATTTCATGCTACGTTTCCCAATAGTGGCATCCGAGCCAGGTCTATGCGTAGATGATATGCACGAGTAGAATACAACAAGTTGTGGGTGGTGATGGTCATATTGCTTACCACCAACGTCTTATTTTGATTCGGCGGTATCGTTGGATGAAGCGGCCCAGACCAACCTTACATGACCGTGTTCATGAGACCGGTTCCACCAACAGACATGCAACTAGTTTTGCATAAAGGTGGCTGGCGGGTTTCTATTTCTCCAACTTTAGTTGAATCAAATTTGACTACGGCTGGTCCTTGTGAAGGTTAAAATAGCAAACTTGATAAATCACCATTGTGGTTTTTGTGTTGTAGGTATGTACGGTTCATTCTAGCAGCCCGTAGCAGCCACGTAAAACTTGCAACAAACAAAGTAGAGGACGTCTAACTTGTTTTTCCAGGGCATGTTGTGATGTGATATGGCCAAGACATGATGTGATATAAAGATTGTTGTATGATATGATCATGTTTTGTAAAAGTTACCGGCAACTGGCAGGAGCCATATGGCTGTCGCTTTATTGTATGAAATACACGCGCTATGTAATTGCTTTACTTTATCACTAAGCGGTAGCCATAGCTGTAGAAGCAATGGTTGGCGAGATGACCACGACGCTACGATGGAGATCAAGGTGTCAAGCCGGTGACGATGGAGATCATGACGTTGCTTCGGTGATGGAGATCATGAGCACAAGATGATGATGGCCATATGATGTCACATATTTTGATTGCATGTGATGTTTATCTTTTGTGCATCTTATTTTGCTTAGTACGGTGTTAGCATTACAAGATGATCCCTTACTAAATTTCAAGGTATCAGTGTTCTCCCCGACTATGCACCGTTGTGAATGTTCTTCGTGCTTAGACACCACGTGATAATCGGGTGTGATAAGCTCTAGGTTCAAATACAATGGGTGCAAGCTAGATTTGCACACGCGGAATACTCAGGTTAAACATGACGAGCCTAGGATATACGGATATGGCCTCAGAACACTGGAGACCAAAAAATCAAACGTGAATCATACAGTAGATATGATCAACATAGTGATGTTCACCATTGAAGACTACTCCATCTCACGTGATGATCGGACTTGGTTTAGTTGATTTGGATCACCTATCTTTTAGATGACTAGAGGGATGTCTATCTAAGTGGGAGTTCTTAAGTAATTTGATTAATTGAACTTAATTTATCATGAACTTAATCCTGATAGTTTTTGCACATCTATGTTGTAGATCAATGGCCCATTCTACAATTCCTTTGAATTTCAATGCGTTCCTAGAGAAAGCTAAGTGGAAAGATGATGGCAGAAACTACACGGACTGGGTCCGTAACTTGCGGATTATCCTCATCGCTGCACAGAAGAATTATGTCCTTGATGCACTGCTAGGTGTACCACCTACCCCAGCAACTGCAGACATTGTGAACGCCTGGCAGTTGCGTGTTGATGACTACTCGTTAGTTCAGTGTGCCATGCTTTACGGCTTAGAATCGGTACTTCAAAGAAGTTTTGAACGTCATGGACCATATGATATGTTCTAGGAGTTGAAGTTGATATTTCAAGCAAATGCCCGAGTTGAGAGATATAAAGTCTCCAACAAGTTCTATAGCTGCAAGATGGAGGAGAACACTTCTGTTAGTGAGCACATACTCAGAATGTCTGGGTACCTGAAAGCACAAGTGCTCCCTGGGTGCTTTTCGTAATTAATGTCAACATATCTCTTGTTGGACTAATACTTTTACCTAGTATGTTTTAGATCAGTTCAACAATGGAGTGGCATGGAATAGAGGATGCGGAACCCCTACAAGATGGTAAGGACAAAGGATTGGCTCAAGCTCAAAGCACAAGAATCTACATTTTACTTTTAGTGATCCAAGATCACACTGAGTCCATCGGAAAGCCAATACTATTAAGAGGGGATGAGGTGTTGCTTAATGGCTTGCTTGCTCAAAGTGCTCAGTGGTATGCTCCAAAGCCCTCAACCACTTTCTCACATCCACATATGTCCCAAACCAAAAGTCAAACTCGGCCCTACCGAATCTTTCTATCCGGCGCCACCGAGTTCTCTTGACATAGCCACTACCAGAAACCCTAGTCTTTTCAGTCTCACCGATAGGGATCTCGGTCTCACCGAGATGGGATTGTAATCTCTCTGTTGCCCTTCGAAACATTTCGGTCAAACTGAGACAAGCGATCTGTCCCACCGAGATTGCAATGCAAACTCTCTGTTTCCCTTTCGTACCGTTTCGGTCCAACCGAGATGAGCGAATCGGTCCCACCGAGTTTTCCTGACCAACTCTCTGTGTGTCTATTACCAAAATTGGTCTCACCGAGTTTGTGTAATCGGTCTCACCGAGATTACGTTATGCCCTAACCCTAACCATATCGGTCCCACCGATTTGACATGTCGGTCCCACCGAAATTCCTAACGGTCACATTATTTACTAAATTGGTCTGACCGAGTTTCACGATTCGGTCCCACCAAGTTTGGTAAGTTGTGTGTAATAGTTAGATCTTGTGTGGAGGCTATATATACCCCTCCACCCACTCTTCATTCATGGAGAGAGCCATCATAACATGCCTACACTTCCAACTTACATTTTCTGAGAGAGAACCACCTACACTTGTGTTGAGCTCAAGATATTCCATTCCTACCACATAAATCTTGATCTCTAGCGTTCCCCAAGTTGCTTTCCACTCAAATCTTCTTTCCACCAAATCCAAATCCCGTGAGAGAGAGTTGAGTGTTGTGGAGACTATGATTTGAAGCACAAGAGCAAGGAGTTCATCATCAACACACCATTTGTTACTTCTTGGAGAGTGGTGTCTCCTAGATTGGCTAGGTGTCACTTGGGAGCCTCCGTCAAGATTGTGGAGTTGAACCAAGGAGTTTGTAAGGGCAAGGAGATCACCTACTTCGTGAAGATCTACCCTAGTGAGGCAAGTCCTTCGTGGGAGACGGCCATGGTGGGATACACAAGGTTGCTTCTTCGTGGACCCTTCATGGGTGGATCCCTCGGTGGACTCGTGCAACCGTTACCCTTTGTGGGTTGAAGTCTCCATCAACGTGGATGTATGATAGAACCACCTATCGGAACCACGGCTAAAAAATCTCCATGTCTCCAAATTGCGTTTGCACACTCCAATCCCATCCCTTTACATTCTTGCAATTTGCATGCTTTACTTTCCGCTACTCACATGCTCTTGTCATGCTTGGTTGATATGTATTGTGAATGTTAAAACTTGTGCCAAACTCCACTTCAACTTAAAGAAATTAAAAAACTGCAACTTTTCTCACTTAGAGTCTATTCACCCCCCCCTCTAGACACCTCTTCTCGATCCTTTCAATTGGTATCAAATATTTGGTCTCCATTGCTTTGGTATAAACACCATTGGAGGAAGATGGACGAGTCTACTTTGGGGAGTCTTAAACATAGAGTGCCTATACTTGATGGAGAGTACTTTCATCAGTGGAAAAATGAGATGCTTGTGATTTTCAATGAATATCATTTGAACAAGTACATTACTAGCCCTTATGCACCTCATGTTGACCCTATGCATCTCACCCTTGTTGAGTCAATTGACATGATTCGCAATCTTAGAACTGTTAATCTTATCACTAGACGTTTGCCTAGAAACTTGATTGGATGTTTGCCTACTCTTGATTGCGCCTACACTGTATGGAAATTTCTTGAGGAATGTTTTCCAAATTATTCCTTGCAAAATCTAGATGAAATTCTCCATAAGTCTATTGCCTTGAGTAAGATGAATTCCAATAATCCTAAGTATGGTGATTGTCTATTTGAGCTTACAAGTCTTATGCGTGCCAAAGGAGATGTTGGAATTATTAGTGATAATATTTCCGAAGCTATTAGAATTCGTAAATAAGATCATTGTCAAACTCATTCTAATGAATCACCCTCTCTAGGAATTGATCCACCACATGACGATGTTGAACATGGATACTATGATGAGGATGATGACAGTGACTTTGATCTTTATGATGCAATGAGACACTTTGGTCTTATAGCAAATCTTCGGGGATACATGGCAGGAGGAAAGGAATGGGTTCTTGATAGTGGATGTACCGATCACATGACCGGAGATAAAGATATGTTACGTGAGTTTGCTGAAAATAACGACCCTCAAAAGTATGTCACTTTTGGTGATAACTCAAAGGGTAAGGTGGTTGGCCTCGGTAAGGTGGCCATCTCACATGATAGCTCCACAAAAAATGGCATGCTCGTTGAATCTCCTAGGTACAATTTACTTTCAGTATCTAGACTTGCTGATTTCGGTTTCAATGTCCTATTTACTGAAGACATGGCACATACAAATTTGCTTAGAATGGCACGGAAATACCGCATATAGGTAGGTATGGATTTTGGATGCATAAGTAGTATCTCTACGTAGTACAAGTGGAGGCTAGCAAATAGATTGAGAAGTATCCAACCAAGAAATGAAAATTCACATAAGCGAGCATTAAGCATAACTAACACAAATAATGCACCACAAGTACAATGTAATTTCATTTCATAACTTGTGCCTTTCGTGCTTGCATAGGGAATCACAAACCTTAACACCAATATTCTTACTAAAATATAATTACTCACCAACATGACTCACATATCCCTATCATCATATCTCAAAACTATTACAAGGAATCAAGTTTATTTTGTCCAATGATCTTCATGAAAGTTTTTATTATGTCCCTCTTGAATATCTATCACTTTGGGACTAATTTCACATATTGAAATTGCTTTTGATAAGCTCAAACAAATTTAAGTGAAGAACATCAGCATAAAAATTTTAATATCTTAAAATAATATAAGTGAAGCATGAGAGAATTTCTTCAAAATTTTACTAGCTCTCCAATAAATCTAAGTGAAGCATGTGATCATTTCTTCAAAAATATTAAAGCACACCGTGCTCAAAAAGATATAAGTGAAGCACTAGAGTAATTTCATAGCTCAAAAATTAAAGTGACGCACAAATAGAAATTCTAAACAATCAAAGCATAATTTTGTCTCTCTCAAATAAGTCTATCCAGCAAGGATAGATGACACAAACTAATAACATAAACAAGCAAAGACTCATATAAAACATGACGCTCCAAGAAAAACTTATGATATGTGACGAATAAAAATATAGCTCCAAGTAAAATTACGGATGGTTGTTCGAAGAAAGAGGGGATGCCTTCCGGGGCATGCACAAGCTTAGTTGCTTGGTTCTCCTTGAATATTAACTTGGGATGCCATGGGGCATCCCCAAGCTTAGGCTCTTTTCACTCCTTATTCCCTCATCCATCGGGATCTCACCCAAAACTTGAAAACTTCAACCACACAAAACTTAACAACACCTTCGTGAGATCCGTTAGTATAATAAAGCAAATCACCACTCTATGTATTGTTGCAAACCCATTCATATTTTATTATTGCATTATATCTACTGTATTCCAATTTTACCATGGCTTATACCCCCCACCCCCGATACAATCCATAGATTCATCAAAATAAGCACACAACGCAACGAAAACAAAATCTTTGAGAAATAGAACAATCTTTAGTTACCTGAATTTTGACCATACTTCTATAACTCCAAAAATTCTAAAACATTAGGACAACGTAGGTAATTTGTATATCAATCTCGTGTAAAAAATTCAGAATTTTTCGCCGCCTCTGTGTTTTATGAACATTATTTTACTGGGCGCAAAAGTTTATGTTTTACAACAAGATCAAATCAATATCACCAAACATAATCCCAAAGGATTTACTTGGCACGAAAACTAATTAAAACATAAAAACACAATCATAATAGTAGCATAATTGTGCAAACACTCAAAAATAGAAAGAAAAAGGCAAAAATAAAATTTATTCATTGGGTTGCCTCCCAACAAGCGCTATCGTTTTATGCCCCTAGCTAGGCATAATGCATAGATTCAAGTCTTGTCATCTTTAGTATTAGGCACCTTAGTAAGGGATTTTTCAAATCCGGGAGGCTCTTTGCGCTTCCCCAAATTTTCAGGAAAAGAAACCATCTTAAGATCTCAAATTTCCAACCATTTATTGCAAAGAGTAATCCAAGTATTCATGTGATTTAGGTTTCCACTAATATGTTTGAGAGGTTCATTATATTTTTGTAACACAACCATATGCTTATGCAAATCACTCAATTTGTCTAAAATTTGAACCCCTTCTTGTGTAAAACAAAACCCTTTTTTGGTTGGTGGAACTCCCAATATACCCTCTAGGATTTCATAAGCAGTATTGGCATCAAGATTGATAAAATTCCCTTTTGCGGCAAAATCCAAGAGTTGTATATGATGCAAAGTTAACCCTATGTAAAAATTCCGAAGCAAAATTTTTGCATACCCCTTTAGATTACAGATTTGGTAGTATTCCATTAACATATACCAAGCATCTTTCAAATTTTCTCCTTATTTCTGGTTGAAGTATACAACTTCAAAATCTGATGATAAAGGAGGGGTAATCGTACTAGTCCTGACAATGAAGTAGGTAACCGAGAATGCAAACAAAAGATATATCTAAAGAGAAAATGACGAACGAAAAAGATGGCGAATAAAAAGGCAAACTTTTGTTAAGTGGGGGAGATGAAGACGAGAGGCAAATGGCAAATAATGTAAATTGCAAGGATTTGAGTTTTGTGATTAGGAACCTAATAGATGTGGATGATGTGTCCCCAACAACGGCGCCAAAAATTCCTTTTGATGTCACTTGAAACTACGTCGGTATTTCCCCAAAGAGGAAGGCATGATGCAGCACTGCTACAGTAGGTATTTCCCTCAGTTGTGAAACCAAGGTATCAATCCAGTAGGAGAACCAAGCAACACTATGTAAATGGTACCTACACACAGGGAACAAAAACTTGCAACCCGACGAGCAAGAATGGTTGTCAATCCCTCCACGGTAAAAAGATAGATAAATTTGTAGTAGATTGGACAAACAGCTCTCGATAAAACACGAAATATAATATGCAAATAAAAATTGTAGCAAGGTATTTTTGGGTTTTTGGAATAGTAGATCTGAAAATAAAAGCGAATAAAAATATATCTCAAAGAAAATATGATGCAGAATAGACCCGGGGGCCGTAGATTTCACTGGTGGCATCTCTCGAGAAATAGCACACGGTGGGTAAACAAATTACTATTGGGCAATTGATAGAAGATCGAGTAATTATGACAATATCCAAGGCAATGATCAATATATAGGAATAACGTCCAAGTTTAGTAGACCGACTCCTGCATGCATTTATTACTACTACTCCACACACCAACCGCTATTCAACATGCATCTAGTGTATTATGTTCATGGAGAAACTGAGTAATGTAATAAGAACGATGACATGATGTTGACGAGATATGTTCATGTAGGAATAACCCTCGTCTTGTTATCCTTAATAGAAATGATACATGTGTGTCTTGATGCCCCTTCTGTCACTGGGAAAGAACACCGAAAGATCGAACCCATCATAAAGCACCTCTTCCCATGGCAAGAAAAATCGATCTAGTTTGCCTAACTAAACCAAAGATTCGATGAAGAAATAAAAGGCGATAAATAATCATGCATATAAGTGATCAACAGAAGACTCAAATAATATTCATGGATATCGATCTGACCATAAACTCAAAGTTCACAGGATCCCAACAAACACACCGCAAAAAGAGTTACATCAAATAGATCTCCAATAGTCCATTGTATTGAGAATCAAGAGAGAGAGAGGAAGCCATCTAGCTACTGCCTACGAACCCGTAGGTCTATGGTGGGCCACTCACGCATCATCAAAGAGGCGCCAATGAGGATGATGAACCCCTTAGTGATGGTTTTAGATTGTATCTCGTGGTTGTGGAACTTGCGGCAGCTGAAATTGTGTTTTATCGACTCCCCTAAGGTTTCTGGAATATTTAGGAATTTATAGGGCAAAGAGGCAGTGTAGGGGGGCTCCATGGGGGGCACAACCCCCATGGGTATGCCCTAGTGGGTTGTAGAGTCTTAAGCTTTTGTCAATCCTTTTCCTTAGAATTTTGAAGGGGTTCCACATCCTCTTGTCCTTGCCACACCACTATTGAACTTAAATATACTAGATAAAACTATTAGTCCAACAAAATATATATGTTGACATTAATTACCAAAATCATCAAGGGAGCACTTGTGCTTTCAATCTCCCCCTTTTTGGTAAGTGATGACAACATACATCAAAGCTTCAAGTAAATGACATGAAGAGTAATAACTTTAAAGCTTTGGAGGAACATGTGTAACTTGCATGAGCTCCCCCTACATGTGTGCAATCATGTAATGATAAAATTGGAAGACATGTAAATGCACAACATGATAGAGTAAGTGATGATTTACATGTATCTTGGTCATATGCATCAGAATAGAAAGCGACATGAGATGTACCTTCATGTTTATAGTTCCTTCTTGCAAAGAATATGTGCAAATACAAGAGATCATCATGCACCTGACTGAGATGCATATACTTTTCCGTAAGCCCGGAATTCCTCTCCCCCGGAATCTAACAATGGATAATGGGACTAGGTAGGGTGAGAAATGATCAGAGCAAGTTGTAGTGAAGCTAAGACTTATCAAGATCTCATGAGAGTGAAATAGATTTTCAGAGAAAAATGAGTCTATAGCAATGTAAGGTCAGAGAAAAATAATAGTTGACATGTCTCTCCCCTCTGGAAAGACATGCAAATTCTCTCCTCTTATGAAAGTGCATCTCTCTTCCCCTTTGACATAAATTTCCAGTGAGTGTGGTCCTGGAGAGACACAATTATGAAGAATGCAACTTAAGATGCAGATAGAGGGAAAGAATCATTGAGTGAAGCTGATAAGAATAAACAGCTCAAGATGGCAAAAATGTTTTCACAATAGTGAAATCGGTGGCATTGATTTTTATATCAATCAGTGACTTCGAGATGAGGCAGTCATAGACATAACACATTGGTGAGACCGAGTTAGTCTGTTTTGGTGGAACCGATGAACTGTGTACAAGTAGAACTTTTGCTTCGGTATGGCCGATAGGCTTTGGATCAGTGTGACCGAGTTCAATGTAGAGGAAACATTTTGTCAACTCAGCTCACTTGCAATTAAAAATTCAAAAGGAGTTTTAAAGAATTTTGATATAATTTGCAATGAAATTGACTTAAAGAAATAGAAAGGATCACATAAATTAAAAAGAATCTAGATGAATTTTTTTTGTTTTAAAAGAGAGACACAATAGCATGAAGAAATGCAAAGAATGAAGGAAATCAATAAAGAACTTCATCTAGAGGTGGTCAGTGACATAGTCACCAATGTTAGCGTATATTGACTTAGGAGTGAAGTAAGATCACTTGATCATAGGTCATACTCATCGTTAAGCTCAAAATGGGGTTTCCATTTCATTTAAGAGTCTTAGTGTATTCACATCTTGTAGAGTTGCTTTAACTCATGGGTTGGAGCAAGTCATCTCTAAGATGGAAAATACATACCTTGGGTTTGTTGTTGAACTTGATCATGTAGCTGAAGTTGTGGTGGATGTTGAAAGTTGATGTGACCCATCAAGAGTTGGGAGCATCCCTATGAGTTTGAAGCTCATCTTCCTACATGGATTATTCTTGCAAGGACTAACTCTGATGTATCAAAATTGACAAGAGTGAAACTCATCATATAGATATTGTCCAAGGATATGTTGTGCGTAGACTTATTCCTTGATCTCAACAACCAAAGCATATATACTTGGTGATGAAGAAATTGATCAAGATGTCAGTGATTTGCAATCTCATAGATTGAGGTTCATCCAAGTACCTACAAGGGTTAATAACATACAAGGGTGCAAATATATCCAAGATAAATGTTCATCATCATAAGAGAAATATCAATAATTAGTCACATAGGCTCATGCGTTGCATGTATGCAACCGGAATCTCTACCAAATTGGAGGCATCAAGGATGTTCAACTCACTCCTCAAGTGACAAAATATCTTTTCATCAAGTGGTTTAGTGAACATATCCGCCAATTGCTTGTCCATATGAACATGCTTAAGATTGATATCTCCTTTAGCAATATGATCACGAATGAAATGGTGATGAACTTCAATATGCTTAGTTCAAGAAGGTTGCACGGGATTGTGTGCAATATTAATAACACTCTCCTTGTCACAAAGAATGGAACATGTCTCACATGTATCCCATAATCGTTGAGAGTTTGGGTCATCCAAAGTAATTGAGCACAAAATGATCCTGCAGCAATGTATTCTGCTTCGGCGATAGATAATGATACAAAATGTTATTCCTTGGATGACCAAGAGGCAAGGGATCTACCAAGAAAATAACATGTACCCGAAGTGGATTTTCTATCAACCTTGTCAGCGGCATAGTCCGAGTCGGAATAGCCAACAAGTTCAAAAAAATGACCTCTTAGGGTACCAAATGCCAAAGTTTGGTGTATGAATCAAATATCTCACAATCCTTTTCACGACCTTAAGATGATGTTCTTCTGGAGCAGCTTGGTATCATGCACACATGCACACACTTAGCATATTATCGGGACGTGAGGCACAAAGATATAGTAATGAGCCAATCATAGATCGGTAACCTTTTGGTCAACCGGGTTGCCATCCATAGTCAAGTCAAGATGTCCACTAGTAGGCATGGGTGTTTTCATACCTTTGCTTTCTTGCATGTTGAACTTCTTGAAAAGATGCTTGATATACTTTGTTTGTGAGACAGAGGTACCTTCCTTAGTTTGCTTGATTTGCAAACCAAGGAAAACTTTGAGTTCACTCATCATAGACATCTCCAATGTTTCCGACATCAACCATCCAATCTTTTCACTAAAATGAGGGTTAGTGGAACCAAATATGATATCGCCAACATAGATTTGGCACACAAAAAATTCTCAATTAAACCTTTTAGTAAAAAGAGTAAAAAAGATTTTCCCAATTTCATTGTTTAAGACCAGAAAGAGATTTGTGAAGTTTGTAAACATGATGTGGTTTCTTGGGATTAACAAAGCTAGGAGGTTGTTTAACATATAGTTCCTCCTCAATTTCACCATTTAGAAAATCACTTTTTATATCCATTTGGTATAAGGTTGACATCATGGTGATTGGCATAAGAAAGTAAAATGTGAATGGACTCAAGTCTAGCAACGGGGGCATATGTCTCACCATAGTCCATACCTTCAACTTGAGCGTAGCCTTGGGTGACGAGATGGGCCATGTTGCCCACTACTTTTCCATCCTCATCTTGCTTATTTCGGAACACCCACTTTGTTCAAATAATGTTTTGATCATCATTGGGCTTCAGAACCAATTTCCACACTTGATTGAGCTAAAAGTTGTGTAGCTCTTCATGCATAGCATTTATCCAATGCGGGTCCTCAAGGGCTTATTCTACCATCATAGGTTCAATACTAGAAATGAATGACCAACGTTTACAAAAGTTAGCCAAATAAGTTTTAGAGCGAGTGATTCTCCCGGTGTTGATGTCATCGAGGATTTTTTTCAACGGGATGATTCTTTGAGACAATTGCTCTACCTCGTGAGCTTTTGTTTGGGTTGTGGTGGAACATCCTCATCATCATCTTCTTCTTCTTCATTTTTGGTGGCGTTGTCGTTCGCTTGTAGAGGTGCAGAAGGAGGTGGATGTGGGTCATCTTGTTGTACTTCCTCATTTCCTTCATCTTGACGTGTTCCACTTGTGGTTGCCTCCATGCCAACTTGTGGTTCACCTTGATGTGAAGTTGAGGCTTCTACTTGAATAAACGAAGTGCTCTCCTTCATCTCCCTTGGATGGATCTTGCCAATAGATAAATCTTGAATTGCTTCCAAGGAGTATTTGTCTCCTACATCAATTGGCAGTTGCTCTACTCATGAGCCGTTATATTCATCAAACTTCACATCTACCATCTCTTCAACCTTTCAGGTGAAATTGTTGTAGACACAGTAAGTGTGAGAGTTTGAGCCGTAACCGAGTAGAAAACCTTCACGAGATTTAGGAGAAAATTTAACGATGATGCTTATCAAGAATGTAGCCCTTTAAGCCAAGTACTAGAAAGTATCCAACTTGGTATTTGTTACTGGTGAGTAGCTCGTATGCTGTTTTGCCAAGAAGCTTGTGAACATATAGTCCATTCATAGTGTGACAAGTTGTCTCAACCGCTTCCGCCCAAAAGTTTCTTGGCATCTTGTACTCATCAAGCATCATTCTCGCCATCTGAATAAGAGTCTGCTTCTTCCTCTCAACAACTCCATTTTTTTAGGTGTGTACGTAGCTGAGAACTCATGTGAAATGCCTTCTTCGTCAAGAAAGGTATCCACATTGGCGTTCTTGAACTCCATTCCATTATCACTTCAAACCTTCTTGATGTTCGCTTCAAACTGATTTTTGTCCTTCCTAGCAAAGTTTTTGAAGATATTTTGAACCTGCGATTTGTCATCAAGAAAGAACACCCACGTAAATCTTGAAAAATCATAAACGATGACCAAACCGAAAGAGTTACTACCAAGACTCTTATAAGCATTGGGACCAAAGATATCCATGTGAAGTAGCTCAACTGGTCTTCTGTGGTCATGATGTTCTTCAAGAGATGACTTCCTCCAACTTGTTTTCCTGCTTGGCAAGCACTACAAAGTCTATCCTAGTCAAATATAACATCTTTAACACCAAGGATATGATCACCTTCAATGAATTTACCAAGATTTTGCATGCCAACATATCATAACGTTCTATGCCATAACGAACCTTTAGAAGATTTAGCAATTAAACAAGTACGAGGTAGGGCCCTCTTAGTGAAATCAACAATGTATATATAGATCACCTCTAGTAATGCCGGTAAAGACCATATTATGGTTATCTCGACGAAACACTAAGCAATCTACTTCGGTAAATAGAACATTGAAACCAAAGTCGGCTTGTCTAGATACGGAAAGAAGATTGTAACCAAGAGATTCAACGAGCATAACATTTTAAATAGAGCTATGATTGGATATGGCTACCTTACAAAGGCCAACTAGCTTACCCTTGGAGTTGTCTCCAAAATTCACATACTTGTGTGCACCATCATTTTTAGCAAGCTCATGGAACATGTCTTTATCTCGGTTCATTGGTACATCCATTATCAAGCATCCACTCTATTCCTCCAGATATGTAATTCCAAAGATTCTCCATGAGACTAAGATTCCTCAAAATCTTCTCACATTCAATGTCAAATTCTTCGTCCTCATCATAATAGCCATG
This sequence comes from Triticum aestivum, assembly GCF_018294505.1. NCBI lineage: Eukaryota > Viridiplantae > Streptophyta > Magnoliopsida > Poales > Poaceae > Triticum > Triticum aestivum. Next base: position 350,664,134 of record NC_057810.1, on the reverse strand, counting down.
CTCAATATCATCGACAATGTACAAGTTTGTGAATTCTAATGGTTTCCGTGATGATGCTACTAATGGTTCCAACCTCACCTTTGGCACGCATATGGTCACGGATCTCAAATAGACATTCACCAAACTTGGGGTCACTAGGCTTCATCTTATGGAAAGAAATGTACCTTTGAAGAATTTCATTCGGATTTTTCAAGAATAATTTGGAAAGCATTCCTTAAGATAATTCCATATTGTGCATGCGGATTCAAAGTTTTGCAAGCAAACGAGCACAATTCTTGTAGCGACCCGACCTCAGACGGTCAAGTCTATGTGCTTAAGTGTCATCCCTGGATCGGTATGCTAATGAAAGCACAAGTGCTCCCTGGGTGGTTTTGGTAATTAATGTCAACATATCTCCTATTGGACTAACACTTTTAACTAGTATGTTTCAGACAAGTTCAACAATGGAGTGGCATGGACTAAAGGATGTGGAACCCCTTCAAGATGCTAAGGACAAAGGATTGGCTCAAGCTTCAAGCACAAGACTCTACATTTTCTATTTTAGTGATCCAAGATCACATTGAGTCTATAGGAAAAGCCAATACTATCAAGAGGGGGTGAGGTGTTGCTTAATGGCTTGCTTGCTCAAAGTGCTTAGTGATATACTCCAAAGCCCTCAACTACTTTCTCACATCCACATATGACCTAAACCAAAAGTCTAACTCGGCCCTACCGATTCTTTCTACCCGGCGCCACCGAGTTCATATGTCATAGCCACTGCCACAAACCCTAGGCAAATCGGTCTCACAGATAGGGATCTCAGTCCCACCGAGATGGGATTGTAATCTCTCTGTGTATGTCCATTACCAAAATTGGTCTCATCAAGTTTGAGTAATCGGTACTACCGAGATTACAATGCAAACTCTCTGGTTAGCTTATTACCAAAATCGGTCCTATCGAGTTTGTGTAATCGGTCAAACCAAGTTTGCCTGACCAACTCTCTGGTTAGCTTATTACCAAAATTGGTCCCAACGAGATGGGATTGTAATCTCTCTGTGTATGTCCATTACCAAAATTGGTCTCACCGAGTTTGAGTAATCAGTACTACCGAGATTACAATGCAAACTCTCTGGTTAGCTAATTACCAAAATCGGTCCTACCGAGTTTGTGTAATCGGTCAAACCGAGTTTTCCTGACCAACTCTCTGGTTAGCTTATTACCAAAATCGGTCCCACCGAGTTTGTGTAATCGGTCTTACCGAGATTACGTTAAGCCCTAAACCCTAACCATATCGGTCCTACCGAGTTGCATGTCGGTCCCACCGAAAATCCTAACGGTCACTAGAATTGTTGAATCAGTCCGACCGAGTTTACCAATTCGGTCCAACCGAGTTTGGCAAGTTGTGTGTAACGGTTAGATTTTGTGTGGAGGCTATATATACCCCTCCACCTCCTCTTCATTCGTGGTGAGAGCCATCAGAACGAACCTACACTTCCAACTTGCTGTTTCTGAGAGAGAACCACCTACTCATGTGTTGAGACCAAGATATTCCATTCCTACCATATGAATCTTGATCTCTAGCCTTCCCCAAGTTGCTTTCCACTCAAATCTTCTTTCCACCAAATCCAAATCCTGTGAGAGAGAGTTGAGTGTTGGGGAGACTATCATTTGAAGCACAAGAGCAAGGAGTTCATCATCAACACACCATTTGTTACTTCTTGGAGAGTGGTGTCTCCTAGATTGGCTAGGTGTCACTTGGGAGCCTCCGACAAGATTGTGGAGTTGAACTAAGGAGTTTGTAAGGGCAAGGAGATCGCCTACTTCGTGAAGATCTACCGCTAGTGAGGCAAGTCCTTCGTGGGCGACGACCATGGTGGGATAGACAAGGTTACTTCTTCGTGGACCCTTCGTGGGTGGAGTCCTCCGTGGACTCGCGCAACCGTTACCCTTCGTGGGTTGAAGTCTCCATCAACGTGGATGTACGATAGCACCACCTATTGGAACCACGACAAAAACATATGTGTCTCCAATTGCGTTTGAATACTCCAATCCTTTGCTTTTACATTCTTGCAAGTTGCATGCTTTACTTTCCGCTGGTCATATACTCTTTGCATGCTTGCTTGCTATGTGTTGTGATTGTTAAACTTGTGCCTAAACTTCACTCCAACTTAAAGAAGTTAAAAATTGCAACTTTTGGTACTTAGTGTCTAATCACCCCCCCTCTAGACACCTCTTCTCGATCCTTTCAGCTGACACACACAGTACTCAAGGATTTATAACAGAGGTAAATCACATGTATAAAGTAACATAAATACTATTACCTCAATCCATAAAGCGGAAGAAACAAATAGGTTGTGGTTTCCCATCAACACCAATGGCAAAGTTGACTGTAGAAATCATAACCCTAACGTATCGCTTACTTATCGTAAGATTGCTGCAACATGAGACGTTGCAGCCATGTAGGTCAGTACATTGAATGTACTGGCAAATTCACACCATAGGATAATAATGAATAATAGCTATCTCTACATGCATATTTGGCTGGTGGAGGCTCTAGGTTTAATTTTGCATAAAGCTAGTTTTTCCCTACAACAAAGGAATATATTTCATTTGACTACAAAGTTTGTTGAAAACATTGAGAAGGTTCCTCCAACTCAGTCCCAAAGTAATAATTATAACCCAACAATTTCATTAAATAGAGTGATGAGATCAAATCAATAATTCAAGTACCAGATATTCAAGATGTCCATAACCGGGGACACAGCTAATCATGATTTGTTTGTACACTCTGCAGAGGTTTGCGCACTTTTCCCCACAAGACTCGATCTCCTCTGTTGTATTTCTCGCACTGCATGATGTATGAGAAACGGATGATCGAGACACAGTCTTTCAGAAGCACTTACTCTCTACTTCGGGCAGACCGGTACACCTACAAACCCCCTACATCTGCTAGTCCACCTCTTCAAGAGCTCACGCAACTTACTCAACTATGCTAGAGCCCATAATGGCTTGTGGCTGCACACGGAAGTTTCTAGCATGACTAATCTTATGATCCCTTTGAGCCTGGGTGGCATTCCATAGGGTGATCACACGGGTCCTCCGGGATCCCCTTGGGCAAGCACTGGGTTATCCAGGTGCCCGGGCAAACCACTGGGTGCTCCAAGGTGCCCCAACCAGTCCACCCAAATGTGTATTAAAGTAGCCACCTGACGTTTCCCTTAGTTAATAATATCTCTCTCATCTTTCATGAATTCTCTCAAACCAAACCACGTCTACAAGCGTAGCAAAGTAGTATAAGCATAACGTAGTAACACCCAAGGGTTTGAATATAAGACAATAGGTTCCTACCTCATCAACTACTTCCTAGTACCCACATGTTATCAAAGCTACTCATGCAATGTTTGAGGATTGAGACTAATGAAATAAAACTGGGTATAGGAAAATATGATCAAAGTGTGAACTTGCCTGTACTGTTGATGTGCTGACCTACATGGCTGCAACGTCTCATGTTGCAGGAATCTTACGACGAGTAACTGATATGTTAGGGTTATGATTTCTACACTCAACTTTGCCGTTGGTGTTGATGGGTGTCCACAACCTTGTTATTTCTTCCTCTTTATGGATTGAGGTAATAGTATTTAAGTTACTTTATACATGTGATTTACCTCTATTATAAATCCTCGAGTACTATGTGTGTCAGCATACCGATCCATGGATGACACTTAAGCACAGAGACTTTACCGTCTGAGGTCGCATCGCTACAAGATGGTATCAAAGCACATGTTGACTGTAGGACGTGACCCTAGAGACTGGCAAGCCCATAGGAAAGATTTTCTCAAAAAACATTATTTTCAAAAAGATATTTTGCCTCTCTGCTTTTCTGAGATTTATCAAATATTCCCTTTTAGTTAGACCATACCCCTTTCCCCTTTTGACCACACAAAGATACGACTGATGAGACCACTCCAATAAGTACAAGATATCGGATAACTAAGACTACTTTGGAATAAAGAGGATTTTACCGTGCATTACAATGATGGAAACTACAACGGTTTAAGACTCCAAAAACTAGGAGAATTTGAAGGTTCTGAAGAATTTCCAGATTAATATGACCTAGGAAGGCTACCCTTATGAAACTTGGCAAACTATGAAAGCTGTCAATACCCGAGATCAAGGTGTGTCGGAGAAAGACCGGAACATGGAGCGAAAAACTCAAAGTTTTGTCAAGAAAACCCTAAGGCAGGATATATCAACTATGGAATGATACTTCATGTCAATGACCAGGAAAGAAACATGGATATCCAAGATGATATCGCCCGCTTATGCTATTGTCACCGTGCTGAGTTAAGCATGCATTTCTTTGGAAGGATTGCATGGTAGAAGGCTGATGGAGCACCTGTCAGCAAAAGATGAAGTTTTAACCTTAGCAGGTGTATCACCAGGATCTGGAGTATTACATCAAGAAGTTTAGGGTGGAACTTTAGGAAGTCGTATTTGACAAGGGAGCATTTCGTGAAGAACTCAGGACCCAGAAGCTAAAAGTAGGCAAGATGGAGAAGCAAAACCTCTAGATAACGGAGCTTCGTCAGGAAACAAAGGACAGTAGGACCATGGTTCATGCCAAGGATGTTGAAACCAAAAAGTTTGGAATGCAACTCCAGACATATTAAAGGACGTCATGAGATACTTCCGGTCAATAGAGATGATCTGGCAGAAGAACTTGAGAAGGACAAGTACGATCGGAAGAAGCCATCGGAGACATGAACAAGACTTGAAGAGTTTGGCGATTTTGAAGATTTATTGACCTTTAGAAGACCAAACCCCTGTTATATACTTATGTTAGATGCGACGATTGTGAGCTGTCATTTGTTTGATGTTTTTCCGACAGCCACAAAATAAAATCTGTCTTTCCAAAACTATTGTTTGTATTGTGTGTATCCCTCTCTATCTCTCTTATCTCACCCCAAAACCCTTGGAACCAATAGAGGATGAATGGAGATGAACTCATATTTTCTGGACCAATGACTCAATTGGAGACAGACCGATGGATTCAGAACATGGAAAGTCACATGAAGAATAACACTATAGCGAGAGAGGATATGGCCCAACATGCTCTTCAATGCTTTGAAAGAGGTGCCGCTACTTGGTGGAGGATGTACCAAACAATAAATGGATGGCAAAGAGTGACCACTTGGGAAGAATTTAAGTTGACTCTTCTAAAGTCTCGGCTTGTGTCCCAGAAGATGAAGCCTTATGGAAATGATATGAAGAAATCTTGTGCATGCAAGCTCTGTGGAGAATTAGGACACAACCATAGGGAGCACAAGGATGAATGCCCTCATTGTGAAGAAAGTCACCTAGCTGAAGAATGCCCAACTAGGCAGATTACTTGTTTCTTGTGTGAAGGGACTACCCACTACCCTGCTTAGTGTCACATTTACCCCATGATACAAAGAACCATCCAACAGAAGAAAGACGCAATGAAAGGAACCCTCATGGAAATTTTAGAAGAACCGGTGATGAAAGAAGAGGTGGAGGACACACCCGAAGTAGACCCAATTAAACCCTGCACCAAAGTCATGCTATTCATGTGGAGAAGAAGGACATATCTCCCAGAATTGTCTGAAAGGGGATCTAGTAGAATTCCTAACAGAGGAAGTAGAGTATGACCCACAGGAAATAGAAGCCCTGATTGGAACGAAAAAGTCCAGGAAGAGAAGTAGATTGGATACCAAGAAGGACCTGAGTCATATCACCTGTTTCAGGTGCAAGGAGTCAGGGCACTACTTCAACGGTTGCCCAAAAAGGAAGCCGAGGACCCAAGGAGGCTTTGTAGTTACAAGGAAACCTTGAGACTTGTCAGAAGTAATGTGTTTCCGCTGTAATGAAGCAGGGCACTTTGCCAGGTATTGTCCAAAAGAGAAGGAGGCTTGTGCGAAATAGTAGAGTTTGCGACAAAAATAAATGTAGTAGTATTAGTGAGAACATTTCTTCTATATTGTGATGTTGAGTTGAGGCATGTAATGGAAATGCAGGAGATTGTAATAATTTGGGAATCAATGAAGTAGCAGTGATTTGGATTTTATGAGTTGTTACTCTATGAAGAAGGATTTTGACCATTTTCGAGGGTATGGGAAATATGGTTTATGGATAAGTTTGTGCATTTCAAGGGTGGTAGTAACTATGAGGACCCTTGACCCCTGGAAAAGAAAATGATATTCCACAGAGTGGACTACGGACAAAATAAGTATGAGTTTTAACTCGATATGTTGGATATCCCAAGAATATGAAGGGATGAAGTACTATTGGATAAAAGGAGGTATAATGTTGGTAATATGGAGCAACTGTAACTCCATGATGAGTCTGAGTAATCACATCTTAGTTTGGTACAAATAGAAGGAAGGGAGACAATACCATTGGATGGATTTAAGAATGCTAGGAAGGTGGAGGTTGGAATAATAATCAGTTGCCCCGAGGATGAGTTCAAGGTTTACAAGTGATGAGATGGGCCATAACCCACAGGCCCCAGGACCTGCCAAGAAGCAAGCACACTCTTTCTGAAGGAAAAAAACCTGGAACAGGATATGCCTTTATCAACCGACGATTTTATAGGAGCAACGCGAAGCCTAAGAGTTGTGAAGGAACGATAGATGTTTGTTTGGCTTGCAGAGTCAATGGATTTATCCGAACTTGGTTCGTCGACAAGAGAAATTCTGCAATGCTTGTGAGGATGACCGAGTGTTAGATTGCGAGATTCGCTCAATCATATACAAGGTAATGATTTGGGTGCAGAATGGATAGATCACCATGCCGACTTACTCCTATTATTTGCCTTGCTATGTGGATGGTAAATCTGAGTGACTTACCTATAGTAGAGCGACGACGATAAAAACCTTGTTTGAACCTTAGAATGGTATGACAAATTTCCCCTTGTACAAGGCACCTGTTTGCAAACGTAGGTCATACGGTGAGAAATGAAGCCCAAAGCCATCTCCTGCTGGAGGAACCATAAATTGTTGACCACCATGAGATATCGATGGTTGTTTAGTATTGGCGCAGACCCATCAGCTAAGAAGATCTAGTCTCAGAAGAACCTTACCAAGATAAAAGGACAGAAGAATTGAGGAAAAAGGTTATGCCACTATCGGAAGAGCCCAGAGAAGGAATTATCCTGAAGATCTGAGGAGATGACACTGTCAACAATAAGGATGGAACATATGAGTTTTGATGGAACCGTAACCATGTTTCTAAGGGTGGTAGCGCCCCGGACCCTCTGTTACGAGCAATGGATTTTGAGGAGACCCCCGAACCTAACCTACTTCTTGCTGGCCTTTCCGAATCTCGAGGACGAGATTCATTTTAAGGGTGGTAGGTTTGTAACATCCCAAAATTCTAAATTTTTGAATGTTATATTATATAAATAGATTTGATTGATTGTTTGGTTGTGGTGTGGATGTTTGTGTGAAATTTGAAGCTTTTTGAAAGTTAAATGAGAGGGAATAAAAGGACTTTCCCAAACATTCATTTTTGCATCTCCATGAATTCAAATTCTTTTCAAAAACAAAACCCTAGAGAGAAGATGACATGACTTATTCCATTTAAATAAATGAAAAGAGTTTTTGAAAATATTTGAATTTCATTTGGAAATAATTCAAATTCAGAAACTTTAAGCAACTCAATGATTTTCATGAGAGAAGATAAAATGACTTTGTAGCGACTAGACCTCAAACAGTCTAGTCTTTGTTCATCAGTGTCATCCCTAGATCGGTAATGCTGACACGCACAGTACTTGAGGATTTATAACAAAGTTTCAATCACACACTTATTACAACGAATGTCTCAGAAGAGAACTTGTTACAATAATGTGGCTTAAGGCCATCTAAAATATGGTAACAACGGAAGGCTTGGAAGATAAATTGTGTCCATCAAACTCCAACGGTATATCTGAGTGAACGACAGCGACCTATGGCACCTTAGTCTTTCTCTGAAAAGTCTGCAACATGAAATGTTGCAGCCCGAATCAGGTCAGCACATGGAATATGCTGGCAATGTACATATATTAATGAACAGAATAAATGCTATCACTACATGCATATATGGCTGGTGGAAAGCTCTATGGTTATAGTTTTGCATAAAGTCAATTTTTCCCTACAACAAAGGAATAAGTTTTGTTTAACTATCATGGTGGTTGTTAAACATAGAGAAGGTTCCTCCAGCCCAATCCCAATTAAGCATCATCATTAAACCCAATCAAATTAATTTAGAGTGATGAGATCAACATGATAATCCAAGAACTAGATACTCAAGATGTCCATAACCGGGGACACGGCTAGCCATGATTAGTTTATACACTTTGCAGAGATTTGCGCACTTTTCCCCACAAGACTCGATCTCCTTCGTTGTATTTCTCGCACTACATGATGTTTGAGAAACGGATGACCGAGACACAGTCTTTCAGAAGCATTAACTCTTTACTCTGGGTAGACAGTACCACCTACATCCCCTACATCTGCTAGTCTACCACTGAAAGAGGTCACACAACATACTCAACTATGCCAGAGCCCATATTGGCTTATGGCTGCACATGGAAGTTTCTAGCATGAATAATCTTATGATCCCTTTGAGTATGGGAGGCAAACCGTAGGATAATCACACGGGTACTCCGGGATATCCTAGGACAACACTGGATTCTCTAGGTGCCCTGACAACCACTGGGTACTCCAGGGTGCCTCAACAAGTCCACCTAGATGTGTATTTAAGTAGCCACCTTATGTTAACCATTAATTAACAATACTCACATCTGTCATGGATACACTCACCCAAACCACGTCTACGAGCATAACATAGCAATCCTGAGCATAACGTTAAAATATCTCCCAAAGGTTTGATAATAACAGGGCAACAGGTTCTACCTCATCATTTACTTCCCTAACCCTCACATTAAAAATCAGATCCTAACCATGCAATGTATGAGGGTTGTGACTAATGCATAAAAACTGGGTAATAAAGAGGTATGATCAAAGTGTTATTTGCCTTGTTGATGATCCGCAAAACCTAGAGACTCGTAGTAGCAAGCTTCACACTCTGGGTACTCTATCACAAGCAAACAATAACATACATAAGCACTCAACTAGAAGCACGGGTAAAACTCAAATAAGAAGATCTAACCAGAAAGTTCAACTAAAGAATCAAATCAAATGGAGCAACGAAACTCAAACTACGAAAGAAACAAGATCATTTTACTAATTTGGACTAAAGTCAAATTTTACAGTACCAAAATATTGTTCAAGTTGGTTAAAAACAAAGTGGGCTTCGAGACGAAGATTTAGGCGCTTGTTTCACCTGAATCGGTTAAACGAGCAAAAAGATAAACTAAAACGAATATCAGGGCAGAAATCGCGATCGAAATTAATCGCGGAAAAACCCTGGAAAAATAAAATGCGACGAACAGGCTAACGAACGAACGTTCGCTGTTTGCGGCTAACTGACGAACAACGTTCGTTAAAATGAACGTACGGATGAACATCCGCTAAATAACTAAACCGAAAAAAAACCGAACCGATCTGAAAAAAACTAGATCTAGGGTTTCTAAAAAACCAAACGGTTCTTAAAAAAACCGTCGGACGGCGGCGGCTACCTCGGCGACGGCGGGATCGGTGGCAAGACGGTGGCAGCGGCGCTACACCGACGGCGGGGTCGGCGGCGGCGACGGGTGGCGGGGTGGCGGCGGCAGACGGCGGTGGCTCCGCTGGGCGGCGGCGGCGAACTCGCACGGTGGTGACGGCGAACTCGCGCGGCGGTGCGGTGGGAGGCGGCGGCGGCGTGGCGGGGCTAGCTTTTGACGGGGTGGGGCTCGGCTCGCGGCAGGGTTGGGCCCCCGGCTTATAAGGCCGGCCGGGCACAGTGTCCAGGTCGGACACGGCCCGGTAAGCTGGTAACTTTTTTTTAAACAAACTTGACATAGAAAAACTAACGAAAGAAATACTAAACAGAGTACGAAAATCCTAAAACAAATTTTCACGGTCCTCTAATAATATTACGGACAAAGTGAACATTTATTTGGGCCCCTAATGCAATTTTTAAAAAACATTTTTTTTCCTAATTCAAATAAAATAACAATAAAACTCCAAATAAAATTCTTATTTGATTTTAATATTTCCACCAATATTTATTTATTTTGGAGAAGTCATTTTATCCCCTCTCTTTTATTTTCATATTAGAAATATACAAAGAGAAAAATAATTAAAACCAAATGATCCTCTTTTCAAAATTTGAGAAAAACTCAAATATGAAAACAGCGAAATCCCCAACTCTCTCTGTGGGTCTTTGAGTTGCTTAGAATTTATAGGATCAACCAAAATGCCATAAAATATGATATGCAATGATGACCTAATGTATAACATTCCAAATTGAAAATTTGGGATGTTACAAACCTACCCCCTTAAGATGAATCTCGCTCTCGAGATTCGGGTTGGCTAGAAAATAGGTGTGGGTGGTCCTTCAGTAGGTCTTCCTCTCGTTCCCTGGTGGCTTCATCCTCGGTGTGGTGGCTCCACTGTAGTTTGCAGAACTTGATAACCTTATTGCGTGTGACTCGGCTGGCAAACTCGAGAATCTTTACTAGTTTCTCCTCGTAAGTCAAATCGCTATCCAACTGAATCGCTTTCAGTGGCACTGTATCTCTCAGAGGAATATCAGCCATCTCTGCGTGGCACTTCTTCAACTAGGAAACGTGAAACACGTCGTGAACTCCTGACAATCCTTCTAGCAATTCCATTCTGTAAGCAACTTCTCCCATACGCTCCAGAACTTTGTATGGTCCCACAAAACATGGTGCTAACTTTCCCTTAACTCCAAAACGCTTAACTCCTCAAAGTGGGGACACCCAAAGATATACTTTGTCTCTGACTTTGTAAACTGTCTCCTTGCATTTAGAATCCGCATAACTCTTCTACCTGGATTGGGATACCTTGAGTCAATCACGAATTAACTTAACCTTCTCTTCAGACTCCTTAAGCAAATCTGGTCCAAACAACTAACGATATCCAATTTCATCCCACAGCAACAGTGTCCTGCACCTCCTTCCGTACAAAGCTTTGAAAGGGGCCATCTTCAAACTGGTTGATAATTGTTATTGTAAGAGAACTGTGCATACAACAGATTGTCATCCCAACTAGATCCATAATCTAGCGCACAAGCTCTCAACATGTCCTCCAAAATCTGATTGACTCTCTCGGTCTGTCCATCTGTCTGTGGATGAAAGGTTGTACTGAACTCGAGCATGGTACCCAAAGTCTCGTGCAACTGATTCCAAAACTTTGAGGTAAACTGGGTTCCTCTATCTGATACAATGGTCCTTGGAACTCCGTGCAGACATACGATCCTGGTCATGTATATCTTTGCCAACTTAGCACTGGTGTAAGTGGTCTTCACTAGGATGAAATGAGCTACCATCGTCAACCGATCTACTAGAACCCAAATCAAGTCATAGCCGGAACGAGTCCTGGGCAATCCCGTGATAAAGTCCATGCCTAAATTATCCCACTTCCATTCGGTATCAGCAATAGCTGTAGCAAACCTGCTGGCTTCTGATGCTCTGCCTTCACTCTCTGACATACATCACATACTGCTACATACTCCGCAATATCTTTCTTCATTACGGTCCACCAGAAACTATCCTTCAAATCCAGATACATCTTGGTGTTTCCTGGGTGAATCAAATATGAAGAATCGTGGGCCTCCTACAGAATCAACTTCCTGATCTCGGGGTCATTAGGCACATATATGCGATCCTCAAACCATAATGAATTGTGCTCATCCTCACGAAATCCTTTAGCTTTTCCTTTGCTTATCCTTTCCTTTATCTCAGCAATCTCTTTGTCAGTCTTGTGAGCTTCTCTGATCTTATCCATCAAGGTAGACAGAATTTCTAATGCTGCTACATAGCCTCTCGGAACTATCTCCAAACATAGCTCGCGAAGATCATCTGCTAACTCCTTGGGTAATCCTCCGGTCATGAGTTTATTGACATGACTCTTGCGACTCAACGCATTGGCTACTACATTAGCGTTTCCGGGATGATAGTGCAACTTCATATCATAATCCTTAATGAGCTCCAACCATCTCCTCTGCCTGAGATTCAACTCCTTCTGCGTGAAGATATACTTCAAACTCTTATGATCCATGTACACCTCACAATGATTTCCAGTGAGAAAATGTCTCCATGTCTTCAACGCATGCACTATGGTTGCTAACTTCAAATCATGTGTAGCATAATTTTGCTCATGAGGTTTAAGCTGTCGTGGGCATATGAAACAACTCTTCCCTCCTGCATAAGCACTGCTCCAAGTCCTCGACGATAAGCATCGCAATGCACTTGATAATCCTTGCGTTGATCTGGGAGAATCAACACTGGGGCTGTAAACAAACGTTTCTTCAACTCCTGAAAACTGGCCTCACAATCCTCAGTGCATTTGAACTTGGTGTCCTTCTTCAACAATTCCGTCATGGGCTTTACAATCTTGGAGAAATTCTCAATGAACCTCCTATAGTATTCTGCGAGTCCAAGAAAACTCCGGATCTCTCCAACTAAGGTTGGTGATTCCCATTTAGTCATGGTGACAACCTTGGTGGGGTCTACTGCTATTCCTTCTCCGGATATAACATGTCCGAGGAATCCAACTTCCTTCAACCACAACTCACATTTGCTGAACTTGGCATATAATTGATATTCCCTGAGTTTCTCGTGAACCAAACGCAAATTCTCCTTATGCTCCTCTTCATTCTTCGAGTAGACCAATATATCATCGATGAACACCATGACGAACTTATCCAAAAACTCCATAAACACCTTGTTCATCATGTTCATGAAATAGGCAGGAGCGTTAGTCAGACCAAATGACATAACGGTATATATGTATAGCCCATACCTTGTGGTAAAAGCTGTCTTAGGTATATCCTTCTCTCGAATCTTCACCTGGTGGTATCCTGATCACAGATCAATCTTGGAAAATACTTTAGCTCCTTGCGACTGGTCAAACAAATCATTGATCATCAGCATTGGGTACTTGTTCGGTAATCAACAACCATTCTTAATGATCCATCCTTCTTCTCCACTAGAAGTACTGGGGATCCCCAAGGTGACGAACTTGGGCAAATATAACCTTTATCCAGTAACTCCTTAATATGTTTCTTAATTTCCTCCAAATCCTAAGCGGGCATCCGATACGGTCTCTTAGATATTGACCCTGTGCCTGGAAAAAGCTCAATCAAAAACTCAATGTCTCTATCCAGTGGCATGCCTGGCAACTCCTCTGGAAATACATCAGGGAAATCCTTCCCCACTGGTACTTCCTCCTGTACAGCTCCTGATAAGGAATTTACTTGAGTCCTCTTCGGAAAATGACGGGAAACATACTTAATCCTTCTTCCTTCTGGGGTGGTGAGCAAAATTGACTTACTGTCGCCGTCAATGTTCCCTCCATACTTCGATAACCAATCCATGCCTAATATTAAATCCAGTCGTTGTGACTCCAATACTATTAGGTCTGAGGGGAACACATAGTTACCAATCCTTAATGGTAACCGATCACACCATAGGCTGGCCATATACTCTGCTCTTGGCGAGATTACTAACATGGTTGACCCGATGGCTTGGGTTGGCAAGTTATACTTATCCACATATCCCCTTGATATGTATGAATGCGATGCACCTATATCAAAAAGAACAATTGCAGTAAATGACTTAACCAAAAACTTACCTATAACTGCATTGGATTGCGCTTCAACCTCCTCCATGCTAACGTGGTTCACTTGTCCCCTGATGGAAGAGTTGGGCTTCTTCCCAGAGCTTCCATTGCCATTTCCATTCTTTGCTTCAGAACACTCTGTGGTGTAATGTCCATTATTCCCGCACTTGAAACAAGTAATGTGACTTAGATCCTTCTTGGCGGGCTGGGTTGGAACTGTTCTGGCCGTTTCTTCCTCCATTCCCATTCCCATTATTTGGGGCCACTATGATTGTGCGAACTTCCTCCATTGGAATTATGGTCTCCATGGTTATGGTGAATGTGTCCTCCCGAGTTCGGGGTAAAACGAGGCCTCTGGTGAGCTCCTAAATTGTACTTCCCTTGTCCATACTTTCTCTTGCGGTTGTCTATCTGTTGTTGCTTCCCTTCAATCATAAGAGCTCTATCTACCAACTCCTGGTAGTTTTTGAAAGTTGCCACCATCAATTGTATACTAAGCTCACCATTCAGTCATTCCATAAAGTTCTCCTGCTTAGCGGCATCTGTAGCTACGTCATCAGGGGCATAACATGCTAACTTACTAAACTCATCCACATACTGGCCCACTATGCGTCCTCCTTGGAGCAAGTTGCGAAACTCGCGCTTCTTCATGTTCATAGCTCCAGCTGAAACATGGGAAGTGCGGAATGCATGCTGAAACTGGTCCCACGTAACAATGTCAATGGGGTAAGTGGATGTGAAATTCTCACACCATGATGATGCGGGTCCATCAAACCGATGTGCGGCAAAACGCACTCTCTCCGCATGTGTGCATCCTGTAGTTGTCAGCTCCCTTCCAAACTTGAGGAGCCAATCATCTGCAACAATTGGCTCGGTGCTACTAGAGAACACCAGCGGATTCAGCCTTGGGAAATGGGCTAAGTGATCAACTGGTGGTGGTGGTGGTGGGTTGTTGTTATTGTTGTTCCCCTGGTTCTGATTCTGGACTAGTAGCTGCATCAAAGTATTCTGCTGTTGGATCAACTGAGTGAGCTCCGGTGGGAAAGCAAATCCATTGTCATGTCTCGGAGGCATCTAATGGGTTTAGAAAAGGTGAGAAAATAGAATAGAATGATGTCTAGAGGGAAAACACTACCCATATGCATATGAGACAAACACAATCATACCACTTCATTCAATTCACACAAGGCCATACAATGGATTTAACTATGGTTACAAATGTGCTCGGACTATACTATATACATGGGGGAATACTGCTACTGATATGGTGGTCGGCTAGAAGTTTTAATCGTTAGAAGACTCCATGATGTCTGCTCCAGCTTCATCAACATAGTCATCATCGCTATCATCGGGGTCCGAGTTAGTGTCGTCAATGATGATGTAGTCCTCCGAGCGAATGTCCTTGGAATCATCGTCATTTCACCCTGACACTGGGTCTCCCATGAATACTCCTAGCTTCCTTGTCAGATCGTCATTCTTCTCCACGAGTATCGTCATTTCCTCCTCATATCCGTCGCATGTAGACTTGAGTTCCTCCTCTAGCTCCGTGATCCTGGTCATGGCGACAAATGTGCTGGTTTAACTCTTGGATGAAAGCTGTAATGGACATGTCCCTCCTGGTGTTCATCATCTCCCATTGCTCATCTCGCCGCCCACAAATCTGGTAGATAGTATCCTTAAGATCCTTGTGATAAACTTCTCCAATGCGTCCCATGCTGGTGTGGGTTGCCATGCTCTTTCCTAGACTCCAGGTTGGTGCATCAAAGGAAAACTCTATGGGCTCAGTGACTGACATGAACGTCCTTCCCGGAACTTGAACTCGAATCATCCAACGCTCATCTTCTGGTAAAGTGGCGATGTAGGTCCCGGTGAAGCTTGGTATTCCGATGTTCAGGTACCTAGTAACTTCCTTCAAGTGTCGTCCAAAAGGAGTGTCTTCATCCGGTTGGGTAAACTTGTTCCTTGAGTCTGCCATCCTATAGAGTAGAAAAGAGGAGAGGAGTCAGAAATGAGTAGAGAAGAGTGACCTATGGTTTTAGCTTAGTGGTCGTGTCCTACAGTCAGCGTGTGCTCTGATACCATCTTGTAGCGACCAGACGTCAAACAGTCTAGTCTCTGTGCATCAGTGTCATCCCTGGATCGGTAATGCTGTCACGCACAGTACATGAGGAATTATAACAGAGTTTCAATCACACACTTATTACAACGAATATCTTAGAAGAGAACTTATTACAATAATATGGCTTAAGGCCATCTAAAATACGATAATAGCGGAAGGCTTGGAAGATAAAGTGAGTCCATCAAACTCCAATGACATAGTTGAGTGAACGACAACGACCTATGGCACCTTACTCGTCGTCTGAAAAGTCTGCAACATGAAATCTTGCAGCCCAAAATGGGTCAGCACATGGAATTTGCTGGCAATGTAACACATAGAGTAATGAACAGAATAAACGCTATCACTACATGCATATATTGTTGGTGGAAAGCTCTATGGTTACAGTTTTGCATAAAGCCAATTTTCCCCTACAACAAAGGAATAAGTTTTGTTTAACTATCATGGTGGTTTTTAAACATTGAGAAGGTTCCTCCAACTCAATCCCAATTAAGCATCATCATTAAACCCAATCAAATTAATTTAGAGTGATCAATATGATAAGCCAAGAACCAGATACTCAAGATGTCCATAACCGGGGACACGGCTAACCATGATTAGTTTATACACTCTACAGAGGTTTGCACACTTTTCCCCACAAGAATCGATCTCCTCCATTGGATTTCTCGCACTACATGGTGTTTGAGAAATGGATGACCGGGACACAGTCTTTCAGAAGCATTAACTCTTTACTCTAGGTAGACAGTACCACCTACATCCCCTACATCTGCTAGTCTACCACTGAAAGAGGTCACACAACATACTCTACAATGCTAGCGCCCATATTGGCTTGTGGCTGCACACGGAAGTTCCTAGTATGAATAATCACACGGGTACTCCGGGATATCCTAGGACAACACTGGATTCTCCAGGTGCCCTGACAACCACTAGGTACTCCAGGGTGCCTCAACCAATGCACCCAGATGTGTATTTAAGTAGCCACCTTAAGTTAACCATTAATTAACAATACTCACATCTGTCATGGATACACTCACCCAAACCACGTCTACGAGCACAGCATAGCAATCCTGAGCATAACGTAGAAGTAACTCCCAAAGGTTTGATAATAACAGGGCAAAAGGTTCTACCTCATCATCTACTTCCCTAACCCACATGTTAAAAATCAGATCCTAACCATGCATTGTTTGAGGGTTGATACTAATACATAAAAACTGGGTAATAAAGAGGTATGATCAAAGTGTTACTTGCCTTGCTGATGATCCGCAAAACCTAGAGACTCATAGTAGCAAGCTTCGCACTCCTGGTACTCTATCGCAAACAACAATAATATACATATGCACTCAACTAGAAGCATGGGTAAAACTCAAATAAGAAGATCTAACCAGAAAGTTCAACTAAAGAACTCCGGTTTGCAAAAAGAATCATATCAAACGGAGCAACGAACCTCAAATTACGAAAATAACAAGATCCGTTTACTAATCTAGACTAAAGTCAAATTTTACAGTACCAAAATCTTGTTCAAGTTGGTTAAACAGAAAGAGGGCTTTGAGACGAAGATCTAGGCGCTTGTTTCACCTGAATCGAATAAATGAGCAAAAAGATAAACTAAAATGAAGATCAGGGCAGAAATCGCGATCGAAAATAATCGTAGAAAAATCCTGGAAAAATAAAACACAACGAACAGGCTAACGAACGAACGTTTGCTGTCTGCGGCTAACTGACGAACAACATTCGTTAAAATGAACATACGGACGAACGTCCGCTAAATAACTAAACCAAAAGAAAATCGAACCGATCTGAAAAAACTAGATGTAGGGTTTCTAAAAAAAAGCTAACGGTTCTTAAAAAACCGTACGACGGCGGCGACTACCTCGGCAACGGCGGGATCAGCGGCAAGACGGTGGCGGCGGCGCTACTCCGACGGCAGGGTCGGCGGAAAGACGGTGGCGGCGGCGCTACTTCGGCGGCAGGGTCGGTGGCAAGACGGTGGTGGCGGCGCTACTCCGGCGGCAGGGTTGGCGGCCGTGATGGGCAGCGGGGAGGCGGCGGGGCAACGGGGTGGTGGTGGCGGCATCGCGGTGCCGGCGGGAACGGCGGCGGCGGCGACAAACTCGCGCGTCGGCGGCGGCGAACTCACGCGGTGGCACTGCGGGAGGCGGCGGTGACACGGCGGGGCTAGGGTTACGGTGGGGTGGGGCCTGGCTGGTGGCGGGGGTCGGCCCCACGGCTTATAAGGCTGGTCGGGCGCAGTGTCCAGGTCGGACACGGCCCGGTAAGTCGGTAATTTTTTTAAGAAATAAACCTGACACAGAAAGACTAATGAAAAAAATACTAAATGGAGTCCAAAGATCCTGAAATAAATTTTCACGGTCCTCTAATAATATTGCAGACAAAGTGAACATTTATTTGGGCCCCTAATGCAACTTTAAAAAACGGTTTTTTTCCTAATTCAAATAAAATAGCAATATAATTCCAAATAAAATTCTTATTTGATTTTAATATTTTTCCTTCAATATTTCTTTACTTTGGAGAAGTCACTTTATCCCCTCTCTTTTATTTTCATATTAGAAATATATGAAGAGAAAAATAATTAAAACTAAATGATCCTCTTTTCAAAATTTGAGAAAAACTCAAATATGAAAATAACGAAATCCCCAACTCTCTCCGTGGGTCCTTGAGTTGCTTAGAATTTGTACGATCAACCAAAATGCAATAAAATATGATATGCAATGATGGCCTAATGTATAACATTCCAAATTGAAAATTTGGAATGTTACAGACTTCTTCAAAATATATGAAATATGGGTTGGAAATTTTAAAACAATTAAATTCAAAGACCCATCTGAATTATTTTCAATTTGGGGTTATTTGGTTTTTATTCAAATTATTATTTTTTTCAACAATAAAATATATAGAAAATAGGGTAAAATGATTCCTTAAATCAGAAAACTGGAGAGAAATGAATTTGAATTTGTTTTGGTATTTTAAAATGATTTTTATGAGATTTTATTGCACCAGTAGCACTCTTTGCTTTATTTAAATTTTTGTGGATTTTATTTGATGTTAGAAAAATGTTCACATCGTAGAAAATCTTTTTCTAACTTTTTTGATATATTACATGCCAACATTATATTTTATTTTATATGTTTTTTTTATTTTTCTTGTTGTCAAAAAAAACCTTCGGACCGACTGGGCCGAAGCCTAGCCGGCCCAGTGCCCCGCCGTTCTAAAGCCGCTGCGGGAGACCCGCTCCCGCACAAGAGCGCCCCCGCGCCGCCATGGACACCGTGTCCGCCCCGACCTTCGTGCACCCTCCCGCAAGTCGTCACCGCCTCCCTCCTCTATAAATAGTCGGACCCCGCCCCTCTCTCTCTCTCTCTCTCTCTCTCTCTCTCCTCACCTCGCCTCTCCTCGTAACACACCGCCATCTCCGCCTCTCGCCGCCGCTGGATCTCACCAACCGCCGCCACCGCAAGCGCGCGCCGCCACCTAGTCCGCCGCTCGCCTCCCCACACTCGCGCCACTGCACCACCGCCGGAGCCGCCCTCCGTCGACGCCGCCCGCGCTGCCGCACCACCAGAGAGCCGCCAGAAACCGTCGTCGCTGGTTTTCTGACGAAGACCGTCGAACCACCTTAAACCGGTATAAAACCGAACCCTAGATCGGTTTTGCCTCTGGGTTTTTCGGTTTTAATCAAAATCCGGTTTTTCTTTTTTAGCCTAGTTATTTTGCGAGCGTTTGTTAGTTAGGGTTCTGTAGTGAACGGTTTTCGTTCGTTAGCATTCGGTAGCGAACATTCATTTGATAGGATTTTTCTTTTTCTTTTTAATCTCGGCCAGGGACCCATCCTTGATTTTTTATTTATAGTTTAGCCCCTGATCTTAAAACTAGTACAACTTTTTACTCGCTTGTTCAAATCCAACGAAACAAAGGCCAATTTCTTCGTTATGATCCCCTCTATCCATATAATCAACTTGAACATATTTTTGAAAGTTTAATATTTGATTTTCAAGCAGATCTGTACTTGAACTTCGTTTGATCATAACTCGAGTTTTATAACTCCGATTTAGTTGATTCCTTTTGCAAATCGAAGCTCTTGACCTAAAATTTCTGATAAGGCCAAATTCACTTAATTTTGGTACTGTTATAAAGTGTTTTCTATTGGAAGAGTTATTTGCTTGGTTTTGAAGTTTTTTGGATTGTTTTCTTCGTTCTTTCCGATCTTTTGAGTGATTGCTTATGTGTGGTGTCACATCCCTAGTCTGGTATGACCTGGACTAGCTAGTCAGTTGTGCATCATGTTTAAATTTCATTTAAATTTGAAATGAGGATTGGTGGAACCCTCAGAATCATTTTTGAAAATGACCCAAATAAAAATTTCTCCAAAAGGGTCCAAGAAAATGCTCATGTTGCCCTCTGAAAATATTGGGCAGAGATAAAAATCAAAACAATATTTTTAGGAGCTCATGGATATTTATTTTGGCCATTTGGATTAATTCGATAAATATTTGCATTGGAAATATATTGCTATATATATGAAATATGGTCCAAAAATTATGCCATTTATAAAGGAGCTCTGGAATAATATATCTAGCTCCTGCAAAAATTGGCATAAGCAAATAAAATGGTTTAGTATTTTTATTAAACCAAACAAATGCCAAAAAAGTAGAAAAGAAAACAAAATTAAAAAAAAGAAAAGAGGGAACCTTACCTGGGCTTCTGCCTGGCGCCTCTGGCCCAGCAGCAGCAGGCCGGCCCAGCCAGCAGGTGGCCCAGGCCGCCTCCTCCTCTGTCGTCTTCGTCCTCGACAGAGGGAGGGGAGCGTTCCCGGCGCGCGCGCGCGCCACCGCGCCACGCCACCTCCCTCCCTGCCTGCCTGGCGCCCTTCTCGTCGCCCTCGATGCCCCGGACGACGCCACGCAGCAACCCCGACCCCCTTGCACTCTCCCTCGCCCTCATTCCCTTCCCCTGCTCTCTCTCCCTCTCACCCGAAGCACTGCCGCCGCCGCAGCTCACCAACGACGCGCTCCCCGCCGTTCCCTCGCCCCTCCGTAGAGTCCCCGAGCTCCACCGCGACCCCCTCTCCCTCCTCACCGAGCAAGCAACCCGGGGGAGCCCCGCTTCATCGCAATCGCCGTCGTCTTCAAGCTCCGGCCGACGAGATCGTCGTCGTCGCTCCGGCTGCCCCAAGCCTTCCCCGAGCTCGCCGACGACGCCGTTGGATCCGCGGTGAGCTCATCCACCGTTCCCCTCTTTTCTCCCCCTCGTTTCCGCGCCATAGCGCCACTCCCCACCACGGCCGAAGCCTCTCGCCGCCGTCCATGTCGCCGTCGCCGTCTCAGCCCGCCTCCGCCCAAACCGAGCATCCCTTCGCGCTCCCAGTGCCATGAGGGTGCCGCCGAGCCCCTCAGGTGGCCTCCCCGTGCCCCGCAGCCCATTTCCGCTCGAAGCCGAACTCCGGCCACCGCCCCGAGCTTCGCTCTGGCGAGCTCCGGCATCCCCGCGGCTTCCCGTCTCCTCCCCTGGATGCGGACGAGCCCGGGCTACGCCCCGGTGCTCTCAGACGCCGTCCCCGTGGCCTGTGGCGCGGACTCCGCCGCGTCCAGAGGTCGCCGGCGGCGAGCCCCGTCGCCTGAGCCCTGCCATGTGGGCCCGACCTGTCAGGTGATTAGCTTAGTGCTAATCACCGCTTAATTAACCCCCCCCTGACACTGACAGTGGGCCCCAGCACCACTAACTTCTAATTAGGATTAAATTAACCCCTGTTTAACCCCCCTGTCACTGACGTGTGGGCCCCACACATCAGGTTTGACCCGGACCAGCCCAGTTGACTGCTGATGTCATGCTTACTCAATGCTGACGCAATATATAATTTCTGGATTTAATTTAAATCAGGAAATTCCAGAAATTGTTTTAAACTTCAAAAATTCATAACAATTCAACCGTAGCTCAGATTAAAATAATTTATATATGAAAAATTATCAGAAAAATGCAATCTTTCCATCTGTACTAGTTTCATGCATGAAAAACCAACTTATACATGCTGAATATGGGAAAACACATTATGGCATATGTAGGAGCTTAATTTGGAGATACATTTGAACCTTTGGTTCAAATGGACTTCAAACCAAATGACTACTAGTTGCATTAGCTCAAACAGCATCACATCTACATGCCATGTTCATGCATCATATTGTTGCATATGATTGTGTATTGATTGCCGGCACCATTCCTTCTCGATAGGTCCTGCTCCGGAGCTGTTCCAGAGTACCTGTCGGTGAAGCAGTGCCTCCTCTGTTGTTTTACCAGGCAAGCAAACCCCCTTGTTCATTTCGATAAAACCCTACTCTCTCGCTCCTGCTCTCAGTTATTGCATTAGGACAACAACGATTCATCTGCTACTTTTGTGCTGCGGTAGTTGAACCCATTCCTCTGCATGACCTGTCATTGCCACAGTAAATAGTTGAAACCCACTAGCATGTGTAGGAGTTGATTAAAGCCATTGTTGTGTTCCTACCATGCTATGCCTGCTATTGCTTAGAGTTGTGTCAGGTCTGGTTCATTGGGAATGAATTGGAGTGTTACGATATGTTCTGATGCTGAGAGTGAAGTGTGTGAACACGATTTGGTAAAGGTAGCGGTGAGAGGCCATGTAGGAGTACATGGTGGGTTGTCTCACTGGAACCATCCTTAAGAACTGAGTTCTATGTATGTTGTCCAATGACTCGATACTACCACACATTGGAATGCTTAAGTGCCCCTCTCGACTTATTAGCCAACTTGATCTCTGTCCAGGAGTCGCAACTAGTTTCTGGTGTTTGTAGGTAGTGCTATTTTTCTACCAAGTGGCACCCGGCAGGGTGGGCTTGGGACAGACTAGGCACACGTGGCACGGTGTACCAAGTGGCACCCGGATGGTGGGCTTGGGAACCCTGCTCACATCGTTTGGGGCCGTGAGCGACACCCCGGCCGGATCTCCTTGCGGATGGAACCCGAATAGGCGATAAACCTGGACTAGAGTCTTGTGTGGTTAGTCAGGTCGTGGACGACACCCTCGCCAGGCTTCCGCTTGAAGGTTGCCGAGATACATGACGTGTACATGGCAGTAAGTGGCGAGAGCGTGTGTGAAGAAGTACACCCCTGCAGGGTTAACATGATCTATTCGAATAGCCGAGTCCGCGGTTATGGACTTCTTGGATGCTTACATGGTACATAGACAACTTGAAGTGGATACTCTAAAATGCTCAAGACATGTGTGAGTGCTATGGATGGCCTTCTCGTAGGGAGACGGGGATGAATCCATAGTAGTGTATTGTGTGGTGATTAGTGGACTCGTGTACGTTGTTTCACCTCAAGAGTTTCTGGTAGTCGTAGAACAGGATAGCCACAGAGTCAAAGCTGGCTTGCTACAACTAAACCCCACATTAACCTCTTGATACAAATGCATGTATGATAGGATCTGATGTAAGTCTTGCTGAGTACCTTTGTACTCATGTTGCTTTATTTATGCTTTTGCAGCGGAGACTTCGGTCTTACTAGTGTTCTCGTGGACTTCGACTAGTAGCTAGTACCTCAGCTACGATCTTGATCGGATGTTGTAGATAGTCAGGCTCTTCAGCCTTTTTCATTTGTAGATGTCTGTACCCAGACATGTAATGCTTCCGCTTGTTGCTTGTATGCTCTGTATGATGGGTTTTGTGACCCCTGTTTGCAATAAATGCTATGATGGCTCTTCTGAGCCTTTATCTATATGATTGTTGAGTTACGCTGTGATGCCATGTTGTACAGCACATACTTGCATGTTATGCGTACGTGTAATGTGTATTGTTATGTGTGGGATCTGACTACCTAGTTGTTTATTCTTAGTAGCCTCTCTTACCGGGAAATGTCTCCTAGTGCTTCCACTGAGCCCTGGTAGCTTGCTACTGCTCCGGGACACTTAGGCAGGCCGACATGTGTCCTTCTTCGATCCTGTGTCTGTCCCTTCGGGGAAATGTCTTGCGATGAATACTGGAGTCCTGCTAGCCCGCTACAGCCCGGTTCACCGGAGTCCTGTTAGCCCAGTGCTACAGCCTGGATTCACTCGTTGATGACCGACACGTTCGATGCTGGGTCATGGATGCCTGTCCCTGTAAGTTAGTGCCACTTTGGGTTTACGACTAGCCATGTCAGCCCGGGCTCTTTATCATATGGATGCTAGCGACACCATCATATACGTGTGCCAAAATGCGCAAACGGTCCCGGGCAAAGGTAAGGCGACACCCGTGGGGATACCGTGCGTGAGGCTGCAAAGTGATATGAGGCGTTACATGCTAGATCGATGTGGAATTGAGTCGGGGTCCCGACAGCGCTGGTATCAGAGCCTGACTGCCTGTAGGACTACCAAGCCAAACTGGTCGAAGTCGAGTCTAGAAAATCTTTAGTTATGTAAGGGAATTGATTGTGGGTTGGAACGTAAGGCTCTTTTTACTCCTTAAACCTCATGACCGTCTGATCTGAGTCGTCCTATCTTTCCGACGGGGTTAAGGAACTAGGCTTCTCTTCCGTCTATCAGGATCACGTGTTACTACTCCGTAGTTCCATAGGACTGGTTGATCAGAGTCATACCCCAGTTTTGAGTATTTCCGGTGTAGTCTGTTTAGTACTATCTCAGAACTTTGAGTGATGATGATGAGTATGTTACCACCCCATTTTTAGTAGGATGTCTCATTCTGAGCATTTTACTGCCGTTATGCTGCCGGATTTTTCCCTAGGAGTTCGAGAGATACTAGTTCCTTGTCCTACATTCTACAGTCCATAGTTGATGCTGACTCCATCCTTGGTTCATCTCTCAGGATGTCATCAGCTAAGCGAAGTTCCGTTGCTCGTAGCCAGAACCACGGAGGTGGTAGGGATGAGGATCCTCCCGACCAGCTTTCGTTGACAGAGTTCATGTTAGAAATGGAGATGAACAAGCGTGAGTCTAATCGTTTGTTGGCACGTATCGAGGAGAACACCGCACATCAGTTCAAAGGGTCTGCTACCATTCATGATTTCATTCGCTTGCACCCACCTACCTTTCATCATTCCATCGAGCCACTCGATGCAGATGACTGGCTCCGTAGCATCACTCATAAGCTGTTTTCCGCGAGCGTAGCTGAAGATGACAAGGTCACTTATGCCACATACCACCTGGAAGGTCCTGCTAGTCTTTGGTGGCAGAACTATGAGGCTATGCTTCCAGCTGGCCAGATTCCTACCTGGAAGGACTTCACTGAGTCTTTTCGCGAGCATCACATTCCCCAGGCCCTCCTTGATCGCAAGAGAGAAGAGTTCTGCAGTTTCATCCAGAGTAAGATGGCTGTTGATGCTTATAGCAGAGAGTTCGAGAACCTCGCCCGTTATGCCACAGAAGAAGTGTCCACGGACACCAAGAAGCAGGCTAGGTTCCGAAAGGGTCTCAACCCCAAGTTGCGTCGTGATCTCCACCTGCATCATTGTGATACATTCCAAGCTCTTGTGAACAAAGCCATTAATGCAGAGACAGCTCAACTCACTTATGAGGAGTCTCGTAAGCACACCCGTGATTTGGGATCTCCCTCTGGCTCTAGTTCCCAGAAGCGCCGGATTTGGGTTCCAAACTCCGCTCTTCCTTCCGGTTATGCACCGAGGTCATCCCATGTGGTGCCTTCCCCAGCTCAGTCGTATGTTCCACCCAGGCCTACTGGTAGACCGCTTGTCAGTGCGGGTCCACGTCCAACCTCAGGGACTTGCTTCACATGCGGGCAGCCAGGACACTATGCACGTGACTGCTCTCAGACTAGTTATGCTCCACCCCAGCCCGAGAAGACTGTTGGCTGTGTTAAGCCATCACGCAAGATGATCAGTGTCAAGTCAGCCCCTACTGAACGTGGATGTGTGCATCACGTCTCAGCTAAAGACGCTCATGATGATCCAGATGTCGTTCTTGGTACACTCCTTGTCAATTGTCACCCAGCATCAGTTCTATTCGATACTGGAGCATCTCACTTCTTCATTTCCGAGAGCTATGCTAACTTGCACGACATGTCATTTTGTGATATGCCCTCTCCACTAGTCATTCAAACTCCCGGATCCAAATGGCAAACCTCTAGTGTAAGCCATGGTAATGAAATCCTTGTTGACAGACTTGTATTCCTTGCCACACTTGTAGCCCTCAAGTCCTCAGATATTAACATCATCTTGGGTATGGACTGGCTGACAGCTCATCATGCCAAGATTGATTGTTACACCAGATCTGTTCAGCTTACACACCCATCTGGCAAGATAGTCACCGTCTCCACTAGAGTTGCAAAGCGTCAGCTCTATTCTCTTAATGCCAGCCCTCTTCCAGACCTCGAAGATATCCCGGTAGTTCGTGACTTTCCAGATGTCTTTCCAGAGGAACTGCCAGGTGTTCCACCGGACAGAGATGTAGAGTTCGTCATAGATCTTATCCCAGGAACAGCTCCAATCTCCCGGAGACCTTACAAGATGGCACCCCTAGAACTAGCCGAGCTTAAGAAACAACTCGATGAGTCCTTGCAAAAGGGTTTCATCCGTCCTAGTTCTTCTCCTTGGGCTTGCCCCGTCCTCTTCGTTAAGAAGAAGGATGGTACGGACCGGATGGTTGTAGATTATCGTCCCGTTAATTTGGTCACGATAAAGAACAAATATCCGCTCCCCAGGATCAACGATCTGTATGATCAGCTCGCTGGATCCTCAGTCTTCTCCAAGATGGATTTAAGGTTAGGCTACCATCAAATCAAGATCAGAAACGGGGACATTCCCAAGACAGCTTTTGTCACTCGTTATGGCCAGTACGAGTACACGGTCATGTCCTTTGGTCTAACCAACGCCCCAGCCACATTCTCCCGCCTGATGAACTCGATCTTCATGGAGTACTTAGATAAGTTCGTCGTGGTTTACCTCGATGACATTCTTATTTACTCGAAGAACGAGGAAGAGCATGCCGAACATCTTAGACTTGTGTTAGAAAAACTCAGAGAGCACCGCCTTTATGCCAAGTTCTCCAAGTGTGAATTTTGGTTGTCAGAAGTGACCTACTTAGGTCACGTAATCTCTTGTAAGGGCATTGCTGTCAATCCCGAGAGAGTTCAAGCCGTTCTCGATTGGACTCCACCTGAGACCGTTAAACAAGTTAGGAGCTTCCTTGGTCTAGCCAGCTATTGTCGCCGCTTTGTTGAAAACTTCTCCAAAGTAGCCAAACCCCTCACGGAACTTCTCAAGAAAGATAAGAAGTTTGAGTGGTCCCCACAGTGTGAGTACAGTTTTCAGGAACTGAAAAGACGCCTGACTTCTGCTCCCATACTTGTGCCACCGGATTTCACTAAAGACTTTATTATCTACTGCGACGCCTCACGACAGGGACTAGGTTGCATTCTTATGCAGGATCGTCATGTGATTGCCTATGCATCTCGACAGTTGCATCCACATGAGGAGAATTATCCTACACATGATCTAGAGCTTGCAGCCGTAGTCTATGCACTCAAGACCTGGCGACATTACCTCCTCGGTAAACGTTGCGAGATCTACACCGATCACCAGAGTCTCAAGTATATCTTCACCCAACCGGATCTGAACCTTAGACAAAGACGTTGGTTGGAGTTGATCACAGATTATGATCTAGGGATTACCTACACCCCAGGCAAAGCCAATGTCATGGTTGATGCTCTAAGCCGTAAATCTTATTGTAACAATCTCATGTTGCAGCAAGGCCAACCACTTCTCCATGAGGAATTCTGTAAGCTTAACCTTCACATTGCTCCTCGCGGATTCCTTTCTACCTTGGTGGCGAAACCTACCCTTGAGGATCAGATCATCTCTGACCAGAAGTTTGATAGGGGTGTTATCCGCATTAAGAGAAACATTAAGAAGGGAGTTGGTGGGTGTTTCTCTATGGATGATCGTGGTGTTGTTTTCTTTGAGAATCGCTTGGTGGTTCCCAAGAATCAACATCTGCGACAATTGATTCTTAAGGAGGCGCATGAATCTCCTCTCACGATTCATCCCGGTAGTACTAAGATGTATCAGGACCTACGCCAGAGGTTCTGGTGGACTAGGATGAAGAGAGAAATCGCTGAGTTCATTGCTAAATGTGACGTTTGTCGTCGCGTTAAGGCAGAGCATCAAAGACCTGCTGGCACCCTTCAGCCTTTAGCTATTCTTGAATGGAAATGGGATAAAGTTGGTATGGACTTCATCACCGGCTTTCCCAGGACCAAGAGAGGGAATAATGCTATCTTCGTAGTCATTGATCGTCTCTCCAAAGTGGCTCACTTCCTTCCTGTTCGAGAGAGTATCACTGCTAGTCAGCTTGCTGACTTATATATTTCTCGAATAGTGTCACTGCATGGTGTTCCACTAGAGATCAATTCAGACCGTGGCAGCCTTTTCACTTCTCATTTCTGGGAGAGTTTCCAAACTGCCATGGGAACCCATCTTTCCTTCAGTACCACTTTCCACCCTCAGTCGAGTGGTCAGGTGGAACGGGTCAATCAAATTCTCGAAGACATGCTCAGAGCTCGCGTTATCTCATTCGGTATGGATTGGGAGAAATGTCTTCCTTTTGCCGAGTTTGCTTATAACAATAGCTACCAATCCAGCCTCAAGAAAGCTCCTTTTGAGGTTCTCTATGGACGAAGATGTCGAACACCTTTGAACTGGTCAGAAACCGGTGAAAGACAATTCTTTGGACCGGACATGATCCAGGAGGCAGAAGAGCAAGTTCGCATCATTCGTGAGAATTTGAAAACAGCCCAGTCTCGTCAGAAAAGCCAGTACGATCGTCATCATAAGGATATGACTTATGAAATTGGCGACCAAGCTTACCTTCGGGTTACTCCTTTGAACGGTACCCATCGTTTCGGTATCAAGGGCAAGTTGGCTCCTCGTTACATTGGTCCTTTTCGTATTCTCGCTAAACGAGGAGAGGTTGCCTACCAATTGGAACTACCCCCACATCTTTCTTGAGTTCATGATGTCTTCCACGTCTCTCAACTCAGGCGTTGCTTCTCGGATCCTATCCGCGGAGTGGACCACGAAACGCTTGATCTCCAAGATAACCTCACATATCGAGAGTACCCGGTTCGCATTCTTGATCAAGCAGAGCGTGTTACTCGACGTCAGAACATCAAGTTTCTCAAAGTTCAGTGGCTCATCATTCCGAGAGAGAAGCTACTTGGGAGCGAGAAGATCGTCTTCGACTGGAGTACCCCGCTTTCTTTCCGTCGACCCCTGAATCTCGGGACGAGATTTTTTCAAGTGGGGGCGAGTTGTCACATCCCTAGTCTGGTATGACCTGGACTAGCTAGTCAGTTGTGCATCATGTTTAAATTTCATTTAAATTTGAAATGAGGATTGGTGGAACCCTCAGAATCATTTTTGAAAATGACCCAAATAAAAATTTCTCCAAAAGTGTCCAAGAAAATGCTCATGTTGCCCTCTGAAAATATTGGGCAGAGATAAAAATCAAAACAATATTTTTAGGAGCTCATGGATATTTATTTTGGCCATTTGGATTAATTCGATAAATATTTGCATTGGAAATATATTGCTATATATATGAAATATGGTCCAAAAATTATGCCATTTATAAAGGAGCTCTGGAATAATATATCTAGCTCTTGCAAAAATTGGCATAAGCAAATAAAATGGTTTAGTATTTTTATTAAACAAACAAATGCCAGAAAAGTAGAAAAGAAAACAAAATTAAAAAAAAAGAGGGAACCTTACCTGGGCTTCTGCCTGGCGCCTCTGGCCCAGCAGCAGCAGGCCGGCCCAGCCAGCAGGTGGCCCAGGCCGCCTCCTCCTCTGTCGTCTTCGTCCTCGACAGAGGCAGGGGAGCGTGCCCGGTGCGCGCGCGCGCCACCGCGCCACGCCACCTCCCTCCCTGCCTGCCTGGCGCCCTTCTCGTCGCCCTCGATGCCCCGGACGACGCCATGCAGCCACCCCGACCCCCTCGCACTCTCCCTCGCCCTCATTCCCTTCCCCTGCTCTCTCTCCCTCTCACCCGAAGCACTGCCGCCGCCGCAGCTCACCAACGACGCGCTCCCCGCCGTTCCCTCGCCCCTCCGTAGAGTCCCCGAGCTCCGCCGCGCTCCCTCTCCCTCCTCAACGAGCAAGCAACCCAGGGGAGCCCCGCTTCATCGCAATCGCCGTCGTCTTCAAGCTCCGGCCGACGAGATCGTCGTCGTCGCTCCGGCTGCCCCAAGCCTTCCCCGAGCTCGCCGACGACGCCGTTGGATCCGCGGTGAGCTCCTCCACCGTTCCCCTCTTTTCTCCCCCTCGTTTCCGCGCCGTAGCGCCGCTCCCCACCACGGCCGAAGCCTCTCGCCTCCGTCCATGTCGCCGTCGCCGTCTCGGCCCGCCTCCACCCAAACCGAGCATCCCTTCGCGCTCCCAGTGCCACGAGGGTGCCGCCGAGCCCCTCAGGTGGCCTCCCCGTGCCCCGCAGCCCATTTCCGCTCGAAGCCGAACTCCGGCCATCGCCACGAGCTTCGCTCCGGCGAGCTCCGGCATCCCCGCGGCTTCCCGTCTGCTCCCCTGGATGCGGACGAGCCCGGGCAACGCCCCGGTGCTCTCAGACGCTGTCCCCGTGGCCTGTGGCGCGGACTCCGCCGCGTCCAGAGGTCGCCGGCGGCGAGCCCCGTCACCTGAGCCCTGCCATGTGGGCCCGACCCGTCAGGTGATTAGCTTAGTGCTAATCACCGCTTAATTAACCCCCCCTGACACTGACAGTGGGCCCCAGCGCCACTAACTTCTAATTAGGATTAAATTAACCCCTGTTTAACCCCCCTGTCACTGACGTGTGGGCCCCACACGTCAGGTTTGACCCGGACCAGCCCAGTTGACTGCTGACGTCATGCTTACTCAATGCTGACGCAATATATAATTTCTGGATTTAATTTAAATCAGGAAATTCCAGAAATTGTTTTAAACTTCAAAAATTCATAAGAATTCAACCGTAGCTCAGATTAAAATAATTTATATATGAAAAATTATCAGAAAAATGCAATCTTTCCATCTGTACTAGTTTCATGCATGAAAAACCAACTTATACATGCTGAATATGGGAAAACACATTATGGCATATGTAGGAGCTTAATTTGGAGATACATTTGAACCTTTGGTTCAAATGGACTTCAAACCAAATGACTACTAGTTGCATTAGCTCAAACAGCATCACATCTACATGCCATGTTCATGCATCATATTGTTGCATATGATTGTGTATTGATTGCCGGCACCGTTCCTTCTCGATAGGTCCTGCTCCGGAGCTGTTCCAGAGTACCTGTCGGTGAAGCAGTGCCTCCTCTGTTGTTTTACCAGGCAAGCAAACCCCCTTGTTCATTTCGATAAAACCCTACTCTCTCGCTCCTGCTCTCAGTTATTGCATTAGGACAACAACGATTCATCTGCTACTTTTGTGCTGCGGTAGTTGAACCCATTCCTCTGCATGACCTGTCATTGCCACAGTAAATAGTTGAAACCCACTAGCATGTGTAGGAGTTGATTGAAGCCATTGTTGTGTTCCTACCATGCTATGCCTGCTATTGCTTAGAGTTGTGTCAGGTCTGGTTCATTGGGAATGAATTGGAGTGTTACGATATGTTCTGATGCTGAGAGTGAAGTGTGTGAACACGATTTGGTAAAGGTAGCGGTGAGAGGCCATGTAGGAGTACATGGTGGGTTGTCTCACTGGAACCGTCCTTAAGAACTGAGTTCTATGTATGTTGTCCAATGACTCGATACTACCACACATTGGAATGCTTAAGTGCCCCTCTCGACTTATTAGCCAACTTGATCTCTGTCCAGGAGTCGCAACTAGTTTCTGGTGTTTGTAGGTAGTGCTATTTTTCTACCAAGTGGCACCCGACAGGGTGGGCTTGGGACAGACTAGGCACACGTGGCACGGTGTACCAAGTGGCACCCGGATGGTGGGCTTGGGAACCCTTCTCACATCATTTGGGGCCGTGAGCGACACCCCGGCCGGATCTCCTTGCGGATGGAACCCGAATAGGCGATAAACCTGGACTAGAGTCTTGTGTGGTTAGTCAGGTCGTGGCCGACACCCTCGCCAGGCTTCCGCTTGAAGGTTGCCGAGATACATGACGTGTACATGGCAGTAAGTGGCGAGAGCGTGTGTGAAGAAGTACACCCCTGCAGGGTTAACATGATCTATTCAAATAGCCGAGTCCGCGGTTATGGACTTCTTGGATGCTTACATGGTACATAGACAACTTGAAGTGGATACTATAAAATGCTCAAGACATGTGTGAGTGCTATGGATGGCCTTCTCGTAGGGAGACGGGGATGAATCCATAGTAGTGTATTGTGTGGTGATTAGTGGACTTGTGTACGTTGTTTCACCTCAAGAGTTTCTGGTAGTCGTAGAACAGGATAGCCACAGAGTCAAAGCTGGCTTGCTGCAACTAAACCCCACATTACCCTCTTGATACAAATGCATGTATGATAGGATCTGATGTAAGTCTTGCTGAGTACCTTTGTACTCATGTTGCTTTATTTATGCTTTTGCAGCGGAGACTTCGGTCTTACTAGTGTTCTCGTGGACTTCGACTAGTAGCTAGTACCTCAGCTACGATCTTGATCGGATGTTGTAGATAGTCAGGATCTTCAGCCTTTTTCATTCGTAGATGTCTGTACCCAGACATGTAATGCTTCCGCTTGTTGCTTGTATGCTCTGTATGATGGGTTTTGTGACCCCTGTTTGCAATAAATGCTATGATGGCTCTTCTGAGCCTTTATCTATATGATTGTTGAGTTACGCTGTGATGCCATGTTGTACAGCACATACTTGCATGTTATACGTACGTGTAATGTGTATTGTTATGTGTGGGATCTGACTACCTAGTTGTTTATTCTTAGTAGCCTCTCTTACCGGGAAATGTCTCCTAGTGCTTCCACTGAGCCCTGGTAGCTTGCTACTGCTCCGGGACACTTAGGCAGGCCGGCATGTGTCCTTCTTTGATCCTGTGTCTATCCCTTCGGGGAAATGTCACGCGATGAATACCGGAGTCCTGCTAGCCCGCTACAGCCCGGTTCACCGGAGTCCTGTTAGCCCAGTGCTACAGCCTGGATTCACTCGTTGATGACCGACACGTTCGATGCTGGGTCATGGATGCCTGTCCCTGTAAGTTAGTGCCACTTTGGGTTTACGACTAGCCATGTCAGCCCGGGCTCTTTATCATATGGATGCTAGCGACACCATCATATACGTGTGCCAAAATGCGCAAATGGTCCCAGGCAAAGGTAAGGCGACACCCGTGGGGATACCGTGCGTGAGGCTGCAAAGTGATATGAGGCGTTACATGCTAGATCGATGTGGCATTGAGTCGGGGTCCCGACATGTGGTTACTATTGCTTGCTTATGATAGATTGAACAGAGTGTGACGAGTAGAACTATCAGGAGTTATGAGTGCGAAGGATCTTCATCAACAGTACAGGCAATTTCACACTTTGATTGTAGTTTTCAATACCTAGTTTTTTGCTATGCATTAGTTTCACCCTCAAAGATTTGCATGAGTAGGATTGGGAATTGGGTATTGCCATGTAGTTCATGAGGTAGGAACCTATGATCCTTGAAACACCCCGGGTTTATACGCTATGCTCATATATTGCTTAGCCATGCTTGTAGACGGGGATTGGTATGTGTGATTCATGCAAGTTGCGAGAGATAATAATTGTGGTCAACATAAGGTGGCAACTTGAACACACATCTGGGTGGAATGGTTGGCGCACCCTGGAGAACCCAGTGGCTTGCCCGGGCACCTGGAGAACCCAGTGCTTGCCCAAGGGAATCCCGGAGTACCCGTGTGATTACCCTATGGAATGCCACCCAGGCTCAAAGGGATCATATGATATTTCATGTCCAGAAACTTCCGTGTGCAGCCACAAGCCATTATGAGCTCTGGCATAGTTGAGTAAGTTGTGTGAGCTCTTGAAGAGGTTGACTAGCAGATGTAGGGGATTGTAGTTGTACCGGACCACCCGGAGTAGAGAGTAAATGCTTCAGAAAGACTGTGTCTCGGTCATCCTGTTCTCAAACACTAGGCAGTGCGAGGACTTCAAGGGAGGCGATCGATTCTTGTGGGGAAAAGTGCGCAACCTCTGTAGAGTGTACAAACTAATCATGATTAGTCATGTCCCTGGTTATGGACATCTTGAATATCTGGTACTTGAATTATTGATTTGATCTCATCACTCTATTTAATGAAATTGTTGGGTTATAATTATTACTTTGGGATTGAGTTGGAGGAACCTTCTCAATGTTTTCAACAAACTTTGTAGTCAAATAAAATATATTCCTTTGTTGTAGGGAAAAACTAGCTTTATGCGAAATTAAACCTAGAGCCTCCACGAGCCAAATATGCATGTAGTGATAGCTATTATTCATTATTATCCTATGGTGGGAATTTGCCAGTACATTCAATGTACTAACCTACATGGCTGCAACGTCTCATGTTGCAGGAATCTTACGACGAGTAAGTGATACATTAGGGTTACCATTTCTACACTCAACTTTGTCGTTGGTGTTGATGGGAGTCCACAACCTTGTTGTTTCTTCCGCTTTATGGATTGAGGTAATAGTATTTACGTTACTTTATACATGTGATTTACCTCTGTTATAAATCCTTGAGTACTGTGTGTGTCAGCATACCGATCCAGGGATGACACTTAAGCACAGAGAATTGACCGTCTGAGGTCGGGTCGCTACAATTATAGGAAATCCTTTAATTATAAGGTTAATAGTCCTAAGACTTCTAACCATGTCAAGATACTCATCAGGGGTGGGATGAAAAGGATGGATGACCCGCAAGTGTAGGGGATCTATCGTAGTCCTTTCGATAAGTAAGAGTGTCGAACCCAATGAGGATCAGAAGGAAATGACAAGCGGTTTTCAGTAAGTTATTCTCTGCAAGCACTGAAATTATCGGTAACAGATAGTTTTGTGATAAGGTAATTTCTAACGGGTAACAAGCAATGAAAGTAAATAAGGTGCAGCAAGGTGGCCCAATCCTTTTTGTAGCAAAGGACAAGCCTGGACAAATTCATATGTGAAGGAAAATGCTCCCGAGGACACATGGGAATTATCGTCAGGCTAGTTTTCATCACGCTCATATGATTCGCGTTCGTTACTTTGATAATTTGATATGTGGGTGGACCGATGCTTGGGTACTGCCCTTTATTGGACAAACATCCCACTTATTACTAGCCCCTATTGCAAGCATCCGCAACTACAAAAGAAGTATTAAGGTAAACCTAACCATAGCATGAAACATATGGATCCAAATCAGCCCCTTACGAAGCAACGCATAAACTAGGGTTTAAGCTTCTGTCACTCGAGCAACCCATCATCTACTTATTACTTCCCAATGCCTTCCTCTAGGCCCAAACAATGGTGAAGTGTCATGTAGTCGACGTACACATAACACCACTAGAGGAGAGACAACATACATCTCATCAAAATATCAAATGAATACCAAATTCACATGACTACTTAGAGCAAGACTTCTCCCATGTCCTCAGGAACAAACGTAACTACTCACAAATCATATTAATGTTCATAATCAGAGGGGTATTAATATGCATATAGGATCTGACCAAATGATTTTCCACCAAATAAACCAACTAGCATCAACTACAAGGAGTAATCAACACTACTAGCAACCCACAGGTACCAATCTGAGGATTTGGTACAAAGATTGGATACAAGAGATGAACTAGGTTTTGAGAAGAGATGGTGTTGGTGAAGATGTTGATGGAGAATGACCCCCTCCCGATGAGAGGATCGTTGGTGATGACGATGGTGATGAATTCCCCCTCCCAAAGGGATGTTTCCCCAGCAGAACAGCTCCGCCGGAGCCCTAGATTGGTGCCGCCAAGGTTCCGCCTCGTGGCGGCAGTGTTTCGTCCTAAAAGCTTTCTTATGATTCTTTCCAGGGTAAAACACTTCATATAGCAGAAGATGGTCACCGGAGTCTGCCAGAGGGCCCACAAGGCAGGGGGCGCGCCCAGGGGGTAGGGAGCGCCCCCACCCTCGTGGATGGTGGGTGGCCCCCCTCTGGAACTTCTTCCGCTCAATATTTTTTATTAATTCCAAAAATGACTTTCGTGGAGTCTCAGACTTTTGGATCTATGCAGAATAGGTCTCTAATATTTGCTCCTTTTGCAGCCCAGAATTCCAGCTGTCGGCATTCTCCCTCTTCATGCAAACCTTGTAAAATAAGAGAGAATAGGCATAAGTATTGTGACATAACATGTAATAACAGCCCACAATGCAATAAATATCGATATAAAAGCATGATACAAAATGGACGTATCAACTCCCCCAAGCTTAGACCTCGCTTGTCCTCAAGCAGAAGCCGATATCGAAAAATATGTCCACATGTTTAGAGATATAGGTGTCGATAAAATAAAATACGGACATGAGGGCATCATGATCATATGATTTCTTATGCTAAAGTAACAATCTATTGAAAATGTCAAGTATGAATCATAAACTTCATTGAAAACTAACAACCTATGATCTTGGTCATTGAAGCAATTGCAATTTATCATAACATCGAAAAGAGTCAATATAAGAGCTTTTCAGCAAGTCCACATACTCAACTATCATTTAGTCTTTCACAATTGCTAACACTCATGCAATACTTATGGTTATGAACTTTTAATCAGACACAGAGAAAGATAGGGGCTTATAGTGTTGCCTCCCAACCTTTTACCTCGAGGGTAATGTCAACAATAATACTTCACGCTAACTTACATCCAATTGGATATATATATCAGGATCTTTCCAACACAAGGTACTTGCCAAAGTATAAAATGTAAAAAGGAAAGGTGAAGATCACCATGACTCTTGCATAATGTATAAGACAAAAGTAAAAGATAGACCCTTCGCAGAGGGAAGCAGAGGTTGTCATGTGCTTTTATGGTTGGATGCACGAAATCTTAATGCAAAAGAACGTCACCTTATATTGCCACTTATGATATGGACCTTTATTATGCAGTTTGTCGCTTGCATTGCTTCCATATCACAAGATCGTATAAAGCTTATTTTTTTCATACTAATAAGTCATACATATTTAGAAAGCAAATTTTATTGCTTGCAACATGACAACTTACTTGAAGGATCTTACTCAATCCATAGGTAGGTATGGTGGACTCTCATGGCAAAACTAGGTTTAAGGATATTTGGAAGCACAAGTAGTATCTCTACTTGGTGCAAGGAATTTGGCTAGCATGAGGGGGAAAGGCAAGCTTAACATGTTGGATGATCCATGACAGTATATTTTATTTCGGATATAAGAAAACATAACCCATTACATTGTCTTCCATGTCCAACATCAACTTTTTAGCATGTCATATTTTAATGAGTGCTCACAATCATAAAAGATGTCCAATATAGTATATTTATATGTGAGAACCTCTCCTTCTTTATTACTTCCTATTAATAGCAACTATGACCAAAACTATGTTTGTCAACTCTCAACAACTTTTATTCATCATACTCTTTATATGTGAAGTCATTACTCTCCATAAGATCAATATGATCTCTTTTATTTCTTTTTATTCTTTCTGTTATTCCCTCAAGATCATAGCAAGATAGCAAAGCCCTTGACTCAACACTAATCTTTATTATATATAGCTCATGGAGTCAATTACATAGAAGGATCATAAGGCAAAACTCAAAACTAATTCATACCAAAACTTTATTCTACTAGACCAAGATATTACTAAGAGGATCGAACTAAGTAAAACGGTAAAGATAGGAGTGTGATGGTGATACGATACCGGGGCACCTCCCCCAAGCTTGGCAGTTGCCAAGGGGAGTGCCCATAACCATGTGATTATGTCTCCTTCTTCGGAAGTGGTGGTGTGATCTTCTTGGCGATGATGCCCCTTAGGATACGATTCTCCTCCACGAGCTTATTGATTTGCTACTTGAGGTCCATATTTTCCTTGTGGAGCTTACCCGTGACGGCTAAAGCTCCTTTCACCCATGGATGTTGCATAGCTGCTAGAGAACAAGTGACACTCTTTTTCATATTTTCATAAGAAAGAAATCTAACATTAGAGGGGATAACCGAGTTTGGGATAGCTGAGCTCTATAGTTCACCCATCATGTATCCAGCTTGGAAACGAGAGGTAACTTCTTGATCCTCCTCCATGTCATCTATCCTTTTCAAGTCGGCCTCCATCTCCTCCTCTGTTGATGGCCCAAAGTGGTAGGCATTGCTGTTTGCCCCTGGACCTGGTGTCGGATGAGACACCCGACTCTCCCCAACTGACTCTTGAGAAGACATCTAGCTCTAAATCTACTATAGAAACAACTCGAAACAAAGACAGAAGATATTTGCATGATACTATGGTCAAAACTTTTGGGGGATTATATAATGATTTTTTACCGACCAAAAGAAGTATCATGCAAGAAAACGGAGTCTGGAGAGCACACGAGCTGCCCACGAGGAAGGGGGGCGCCCCAGGGAGGTAGGGCGCGCCCTCCACCCTCGTGGATGCCTCGTGTCCTTCCCAGACAACTGCTTATTTTCCTATTTTCTTAAATATTGCAAAACAGAAAAAGTTGCTATTAGAACTGTTTTGGAGTCGGTTTACTTACCGTACCACATACCTATTCCTTTTCGGAGTCTGAAACATTTTGGAAAGTGTCCCTTATGTATTCCTCCGGGGTTACGGTTTCAATAACATTAGTTTCAACATTTATGGGATTACCTGAGATATAATGTTTGATTCTTTGACCGTTCACCACCTTCGGATTTGTCCCTTCGAAGTTGTTGATTTTTATGGCACCAGAACGATAGACCTCCCCGATAACGTAAGGGCCTTCCCATTTAGAGAGAAGTTTTCCCGCAAAAAATCTTAAACAAGAGATGTATAGCAACACATAATCACCTAGATCAAACTCACGCTTTTGTATCCTTTTGTCATGCCATCTTTTAACTTTTTCCTTAAACAGTTTGGCATTCTCATAAGCCTGGGTTCTCTATTCATCAAGTGAGCTAATGTCCAATAAACTCTTCTCACTGGCAAGTTTAAAATCATAATTGAGCTCTTTAATAGCCCAAAAAGCCTTATGTTCTAGTTCAAGAGGTAAGTGACATGCTTTTCCATAAACCATTTTATATGGACACATACCCATAGGATTTTTATATGCAGTTCTATAAGACCATAATGCATCGTCAAGTTTCATGGACCAATTCTTTCTAGATCTATTAACAGTCTTTTGCAAAATTAATTTAAGCTCTCTATTACTCAATTCTACTTGACCACTAGACTATGGGTGATATGGAGATGCAATTCTACGATTAACGTCATACTTAGCAAGCATTTTACGAAAAGCACCATGAATAAAATGTGAACCACCATCAGTCATTAGGTATCTATGGACTCCAAACCTCAGAAAAATAACTTCTTTAAGCATCTTAATAGAAGTGTTATGATCAGCACTACTAGCTGGAATAGCTTCTACCCACTTAGTACCATAATCAACAGCAACTAAAATATTTGTATACCCATTAGAGGAAGGAAAAGGTCCCATATAATCAAAGCCCCAAACATAAGATGGTTCAATAACAAGAGAATAATTTATAGGCATTTCTTGATGTCTACTAATATTACCAATTCTTCGACATTCATCGGAAGACAAGACAAACATACGTGCATCCTTGAAGAGAGTAGGCCAATAAAAACCGGATTGCAATACCTTATGTGCAGTTCTATCTCCAACGTGGTGTCCTCCATAAGCCTCGGAGTGACACTTGCGTATAATCTATTCCTATTCATGCTCAGGTACGCAACGTCTAATAACACCATCTACTCCTTCTTTATAAAGGTGTGTGTCATCCCAGAAGTAATGTCTTAAATCATAGAAAAACTTTTTCTTTTGCTGGTATGTGAAACTAGGTGGTATAAATTTAGTGACAATGTAATTAGCATAATTAGCATATCATGGAGTAATACGAGAAGCATTTATGAAAACTAATTGTTCATCAAGAAAGCTATCATCAACAGGTAGTGGATCATCAAGAACATTCTCTAACCTAGACAAGTTGTCTGCAACGGGGTTCTCAGCTCACTTTCTATCAATAATATGCAAATCAAATTCTTGTATTAGGAGAGCCCATCTAATAAGTCTAGGTTTCGCATCTTTCTTTTCCATAAGACATTTAATAGCGGCATGATCAGTGTGAACAATTACATTAGAATCAACAATGTAAGGTTTAAACTTATCACAAGTAAATACAACTGCTAAGAATTCTTTTTCAGTAGTAGCATAGTTTCTCTGGGCACTGTCTAGAGTTTTACTAGCATATTGAATAATATTTAGTTTCTTATCAACTCTTTGTCCTAGAACAACACCTACAGCATAATCACTAGCATCACACATAATTTCAATGGGTAAATTCCAATCAGGTGGCTGAACAACAGGTGCAGAAATCATAGCTTTCCTAAGTATTTCAAATGCTTCTACACAATCATCATCGAAGACAAAGGGAATATCTTTTTGTAAGAGATTAGTCAGAGGCCTAGCAATTTTAAAGAAGTCCTTAATGAACCTCCTATAAAAACCGGTATGACCAAGGAAACTTCTTATACCTTTGATGTCCTTGGGACATGACATCTTTTCAATAGCATCAACTTTAGCTTTATCAACTTCAATACCTCTTTCAGAAATTTTATGCCCCAAGACAATACCTTTATTAACCATAAAGTGGCACTTCTCCTAATTCAAGACAAGACTAGTATCTTTGCATCTTTGCAAAACTCGATCAAGGTTGTTCAAGCAATCATCAAAAGAAGATCCATAAACAGAAAAATCATCCATGAAAACCTCAACAATCTTTTCACAAAAGTCAGAGAATATAGCCATCATGCATGTTTGAAAAGTAGCAGGTGCCTTACATAAACAAAAAGGCATACGTCTATAAGCAAAAGTACCGAAAGGGCAAGTAAAAGTGGTCTTTTCTTGATCCTCTGCCGATATAGGTATTTGAGAGAAACTAGAGTAACCATCTAGAAAGAAAAAATGTGTATGTTTGGATAATCTTTCTAGCATTTTATCAATAATAGGTAAAGGGTAATGTTCCTTTTTAGTAGCTTTATTTAATTTGCGGAAATCAATTACCATCCTATAACCTGTAACAATTCTTTGTGGGATCAATTCATCTTTATCATTAGGAACGACAGTAATACCTCCCTTCTTAGGGACGCAATGGATAAGAATTACACACTGAGTATCAGCAACAGGATAAATTATACCTGCCTCCAGGAGCTTTAGTATTTCCTTTCTTACCACTTCTTTCATCTTAGGATTTAACCGTCGTTGGTGATCAATAACTGGTTTGGCGTCTTTCTCCAATTTTAGTTTGTGTTGGCATAGAGTGGGACTAATGCCCTTAAGATCATCAAGAGTATATCCAATAGCAACACGGTGTTTCTTCAGACTTTTCAATAATTTCTCCTCTTCCTACTCTGAAAGGTTAGCACTAATAATAGCAACATATATCTTCTTTTCATCAAGATAAGCATATTTAAGAGTATCAGGTAATAGTTTAAGCTCAAACACAGGATCACCCTTGGGTGGTGGAGGATCCCCTAGGATTTCAACAGGCAAGTTGTGTTTCAAAATAGGTCCCTGTTTAAAGAATACTTCATCTATTTCCCTTCTTTCATTCATAAACATGTCATTTTCATGGTCTAGAAAATATTGTTCTAAGGGAGCATTAGGAGGCAAGACAATAGAAGCAAGACCAATAAATTAATCCTTACTAGGAAATTCTTTATCATGGGGTTGTCTACAAAATTTAGCAAAATTAAACTCATGAGACATATTCCCCAAACCAATAGTAACAACATCCTTTTTCGCAATCTATCTTAGCAATAACAGTATTCAAGAAGGGTCTACCAAATATAATGGGACAAAAGCTATCTTGTGGGGAACCAAGAACAAGAAAGTCAGCAGGATATTTATCTTTCCCACACAAGACTTCAACATGTCTAACAATCCCAACTATTGAAATAGTATCTATGTTGGCAAGATTAATTGTAACATATATTTCTTCTATCTCAGCAGGTGCAATATCATGCATAATTTCTTTGTATAGGGAATGAGGTATTGCACTAACACTAGCACCCATATTAGCACCCATATCACATAAGCCATGATAACAATGATCTCCTATTTTAACAGAAATAACAGGCATGCCTACAATAGGTCTATGTTCATTTTTAGTATCAGGTCTAGCAATTCTAGCAGCTTCATCGCAGAAATAAATAACATGCCCATCAATATTATCAGCCAAGAGATGTTTAACCATAGCAATACTAGGTTCAACTTTAATTTGCTCAGGTGGTGTAGGTGTTTTAGTATTACTCTTACGAACCACAGTTGAAGCTTTAGCATGATCCTTTATCCTAATGGGGAAAGGTGGTTTCTCAATATAGGTAGTAGGAACAACAGGATCATTATAAGTGATAGTATTTTCTTAAAATTTAATAGGTGCAACTACTTTTACTTCAGTGGGAGGATTATATTTAAACCACTTCTCCTTAGGGAGGTCAACATGAGTAGCAAATGATTCACATAAAGAAGCTACTATCTCAGAGTCAAGTCCATATGTAGTGCTAAATTCACGGAAAACATCGGTATCCATAAAAGATTTAACAATCAAACTTAGGTGTCATACCTGACTCCTTACCTTCACCGAGATCCCAATCTTCAGAGTTGCATTTAATTATTTCCAAGAAATGACATCTGAATTCAATAGTCTTCATCATGAAAGAGCCAGTACAAGAAGTATCGAGCATGGAGCGATTGTGAGAGAAAGTCGAGCATAAAAAAATTTGAATAATCATTTCTCTTGAGAGCTCATGATTGGGGCATGAATATAACATTGAATTAAGCCTCCCCCAAGCTTGAGCGATGCTTTCTCCTTTGCGAGGCCAAAAATTATATATATAATTACAATCACGATGAACAAGATGCATAGGATAAAACTTCTGATGAAATTCCAATTTCAATCGGTTGTAGTTCCATGATCCCATATCATCACATAGCCTAAACCATGTCAATGCCTCTCGCTTCAAAGATAAAGGCAAGACCTTCTTCTTGATAACATCATCGGGCATACCTGCAACCATAAATAATCCACAAACTTCATCCACATAGATTAGGTGCAAATCGGGATGCAATGTTCCATGTCCTGTAAAAGGATTAGCTAGCAGTTTCTCTATCATACCCGAAGGAATTTCAAAGTAAAAATTTTCAGTAGGTTCAGTAGGTTGAGGAGCAACTCTTTTCTCTACTGCCTGGGGTGAAGATTCCCCGAACAAGCCCCTCAAAGGATTATGTTCCATAGTAACAAGTGACAGTAAATTTCAGCACACTATATAAATTTTTCCTTACCAAGTTCCACTTACCAAAGGCGCTTCACTCCCCGGCAACGGCGCCAGAAAAGAGTATTGATGACCCACAAGTGTAGGGGATCTATCATAGTCCTTTCAATAAGTAAGAGTGTCGAACCCAACAAGGAGCAGAAGGAAATAACAAGCGGTTTTTAGTAAGGTTTTCTCTGCAAGCACTGAAATTATCGGTAACAGATAGTTTTGTGATAAGTAAATTTGTAACGGGTAACAAGCAATGAAAGAATGAGGTGCATCAAGGTGGCCCAATCCTTTTTGTAGCAAAGGACAAGCTTGGAAAAATTCTTATAGGAAGGAAAACGCTCCCGAGGACCCATGGGAATTATCGTCAAGCTAGTTTTCATCAGGCACATATGATTCGCGTTCGTTACTTTGATAATTTGATATGTGAGTGGACCGGTGATTGGGTACTGCCCCTTTCATGGAAAAGCATCCCACTTATGATTAACCCCTAGTGCAAGCATCCGCAACTACAAAAGAAGTATTAAGGTAAACCTAACCATAGCATGAAACATATGGATCCAAATTAGCCCCTTGCGAAGCAACACATAAACTAGGGTTTAAGCTTCTGTCACTCTAGCAACCCATCGTCTACTTATCAGTTCCCAATGCATTCCTCTAGGCCCAAACAATGGTGAAGTGTCATGTAGTCGACATTCACATAACACCACTAGAGGAGAGACAACATACATCTCATCGAAATATCGAACGAATACCAAATTCACATGACTACTTAGAGCAAGACTTCTCCCATGTCCTCAGGAACAAACGTAACTGGTGGGGTTATCACAGCCGGTATCATGCACTCGGGAATAGAAAATATGATGGTGTGGCAAGGAATTAAAGAAGGGAGAGTGGGTTAGAGTAACATAGGTAGATACCATAACATAATATATGCTATACTACTTTGTGTCATGCATGGCCATAAATACGGTCATCTATGATACTACTCTATGATACTATGCACTATGAAGGTACATAGTATCATATGCATGATACTAGTATATGATACTCCCCACTATAAGGCTGGACATAGTGGTGGTATCATA
The DNA here is from genome assembly GCF_018294505.1 of Triticum aestivum. Taxonomy (NCBI): domain Eukaryota; kingdom Viridiplantae; phylum Streptophyta; class Magnoliopsida; order Poales; family Poaceae; genus Triticum; species Triticum aestivum. The sequence goes on along the minus strand of NC_057810.1, from coordinate 350,619,762 downwards.
GCCAGTATCATGCACTAGGAAATAGCAAGTATGCTGATGTGGCAAAGAACTAAAGAAGATAGGATGGGGTAGAGTAACATATAGGTAGATACCGTATCATGTTAAATACGATTCTAATTTGTGTCATGCATGGCAATAAATATGATAATCTATGGTACTACTCTATTATACTCTGCACTATAATTAAAGGTAGTATGATACACTAGTATCATCTATGTGTGTGTGTGCAAAAAATGACTCAAATATATCAAACAGGATCTCAAATGCACCAGAAAATTGAACCATAGGGTAAAATCATGATTTCTTACCATGGAAAAAAATTGGAGGCGAAACAATGAACTCATGTTTTCATTTAAACTAAAATATGTTGTTAGTTCATTTAAATGTTTTCAAATAGCACACGGTTCACTAATGTAAGCCGTGGGGCTACTAAACCATGGACGATGCCCCCCTGCCACGTGCGTGATCTGAGTCATGCGTTCTGATTGGCCAAAACCCAAACCGCACGGATCGTACGTCTGAATCATTGGATTCTCCTTCATCGAACGGCAATCCTCATCTCTATCGACAACACATAGTTCTGGTTGTGATTTTACTTAGATCCACAAATTGCACGTTAAATTCAAAAACTATCTCAAATATAGCAAACGATACCTGAAATGCGTTAGAAAATCAAACCCGTGGTATAATGGTGATTGCGTACCATGGAAATTTTTATGAGGCCAAACGATGAAGTCACCGGCCGCTGGAGATTGAATTGACACGTCTCCTTTTGGAAACCATGGTCCTTCATGTGAGATGCTCCGGTTTGGAAGGAGCGGTCATCAAAACTTGTGCCAAACTTTACAAAATCTCCCCCAGGGCCATGAGAGCACGCCACGGGCACACACCAATTTTGATGATGTCCGAACTCCATCTGAATTCCCTGTAATTAAAATACCAAGTAGGCGTATGCCGGTGGCCGCACCTCGCGGCCGAAATATTTGAAACTTCTCCCCATTTCTTGGACAATGGATGAAAACTCGCAAAGCGACACACAATTGATTTGTACACCTTCTTCGCTACCTAATACCCAGATGTTGTTGTAGAACGGTTTTGAATTTATATGCACTAAATGCAAGGTAAGTGCAAAAAATGACTTAAATATAGCAGACGAGACCTGAAATGGGCTAGAAAATTAAACCTAGGGTATATACGTGATTGCTTACCATGAAAAAAATCAAGGCGGAATGATGTAGTCATTGATGATTGGAGTCCGAAGTGCCGCATCTCCTTTTGGAAACTATGATCCTTCCTGTGAGATGCTCTGATTTGGAAGGTGTGAGCATTAAAACTTGTGCCAAACTTTACCAATTTTTTTCCATGGGATCCTAAGAGCACGCCACGGTGACACACCGATATTCGTTATTTTCAGACTCTATATGCATTTCCTATAATTAGAATACCAACAAGGCCTACGCCTCTAGCCGCACCTTGCGGCCGAACTATTTGATTTTCCTCCGTTTCTCGAACAATGAATGAAAACTCCCAAAATGACACACAAATGATCTTGCTAGCTAGCACCCACATGTAGTTGCGACTATAGCAAACATCTCAAATAAAAGATACCTCAATAGCACCAGAAAATCGAACCATAGGGTACAATGGTGATTTCTTACCGTGGAAAACAATTTGAAGGCGAAACAATGAACTCTTGTTTTCATTCGAACGAATGTATGTTGGTAGTTCATGTAAATGTTTTCAAATAGCACACAGTTCACTCACGAAAGCCGTGTGCCTACCAAATCATGGCTGATGCCCCCTTGCTGCACGCGTGATCTGAGTCGTGTGTTCTGATTGGACAAAACCCAAACCCCAAGGATCATATGTTTGCACCATTGGATGCTCCCAGATCGAACGAAACTCCTCATCCCTTTCGACAACAAATGCAGTCCGACTAGGATTTGATTTATATGCCAAAATGCACGGTAAATGCCAAACATGACATAAATATAGCAGACAAGACCTGAAATGCGCCAGCAAATGAAACCCATGGTATAATGGTGATTGCGTAACATGGCAAAAATTTCGAGGCGAAACGATGAACTCATGTCTTCATTTCAATAATAGTACATCTTCATTTCAAACAAAATTATTCTCTTTGTGCACACGAGCGCTTAGAGGCAACCATTTGCATAGGCCTTTCCACGTGGCGACCGGGGATATCTTTTTCACCCTTTTCACCTAGGCCGCCAACAACCCCCCACCGCCAGCCCGCGTTTCACTCAACTAGTCCACCCAATCTCCATTGCTAGCTCCCCTTCCCCCAGATCCACAGTAGAACCCTCTCCGGCATCGGCGTGCTCACCCCAGCCATGTACCTGCTCTTCGGCATCAACCCTACCTCCACTGCCATTCCCAACAAGCAGATGCCCGTGCCTCGCCGTCTTTGTTTGCTCGCCAACAACCCTCGAGCATATCGATGTTGTAACCCTTGCCTCTCCTATGGTCCTGTCGGGTTTACATTAAGAAACATGTTAGTTACTGCTCTACATCGCGGTGAGCCATATTTCCTTGCAATCCCTCTTCCTATTTCGTTCTATATGTTCCCAAATTGGCTATAAAATAATAGAGAGCATATATATCTTCATTATCTACCTTCTTAACTACTCCCTCCGTCTCAAAATAAGTGTCTCAAGTTTGTACTAGCTTTAGTGTAAAGTTGTACTGAACTTAAGACACTTATTTTGGGACGGAGGGAGTAGTACATATAAGTTGTATTTGTTCTAATAAGTTACTGCCGATTTACAGATCGCGGACGCCCGAGTCACACAAACTCAACAAATAAGCCGTATATTTTCTAAATTATTGCATGACATGTTTAGACAACTTGATACCAAGTTGTTAGTTTTATGCTTATCCTCCTTTCCTGAGTTTCGCATGTGTTCTCTGTAGATGCCGGTAGGAGCGACAACACTCATGCTTCAGGCAATGTATCTTAATCTACTTCCGAGAACACTAGGTCTTCAGTAGATGGCGAGGGATCAAGTAATCTTGAATGGGATAGAGTTGGAGCAATTAACCTTCCGATCGGACACGAAGGAATGCTCCAAGGAAGCCCACACACCAGCCTAAAGGTGTATATGAACTAACTGAGATCGATTGAAAGTTTTGGGCTCCAACTAACCAGATAAAGCATGCACGAGGTTCAGGAGTGTGTGTGGATTTGTTGGCAGGGCAAGGCTCAACATTAATCTACCGGGGTATCGAAAGGCTAACACAGAAACACGACAAAGGATAGTCTGAGAGATCATGGATCACTTCAATGTTCCATAGCAGTGGAGAATGCAGGTGGAACACGCTGCACTAAAGAAGGCTAAGGATGCTTGGAGAAACTAGAAGCACGTGGTGTACAAGAAGTACTTGAGTGAAGGGAAGGACCCAATCCCCGCATACCTCCCAAATTACAAAGGCAGACCGGGCAGAATTCAAAAGGGTCAGGGCAACTATAGATTTTGCTGAGAAGAGTGCCAAGAAATCGAAACTTTGGAAGAGGAACACACACACCCACTGTACGGGTGTGGCAGGATACTCGACATGAAACCGATATGGGACCAGGAGGACAAAGAAGTAGTAGCGGCAGGTGGGAAGCCAACCTTTAGTGAAATCAGGGGAGAATGTGCCAGAGACTACTTGTGGGCATGTGTAAGGAGGCGTGATGACGGAACTTATTACTTTGAAAACTCACATGATGATGAATTGTATCGCGTGATGTTAAAGGCTTCCAACATCCCTGGAAGGTTCTACAAGAACTCAGGGTGATGTGACATTTTGTCAGACGGACTGGAAACAAGAGAGCCCCCTGGCCATGCAAGGGGTATAAGTGTTAATGTCCCGCACAAGAGGGCTTTCACACTCAGCAAAGAAGTGAGTCTCAGCATGAAAAAGCGAGGAGTGAAATGAAGTAGAATGAATTATATGAAAGGTTGAGGAAGGACATGTATCAGGCTATCCGAAAGGATACCGAGGAGTCAATGATGATGCAGAAGACTCTAACAATGACAAATAGCCAGCAAATGGGAGGGGAGGCGGGCATGGAGGATGCTGGTTATTGCGCGACAACACCGCACACGAGTAGTTGTGCATCAGCTAACCCCAACGACATTGAGACTGTAGCTACTCATGATGATGCTATATCTGATCTATCTGGAATTGAAGATAGACTGAAGGGCGTGCTTACACATTATGAAGGTACATTAAAATGTGCAACAGCCTGGGTTTGCCCACCCTTCTAGGAAGAGGGCCTCTTGTTGGACAATGTGCCATTGAAGCCGGGCTGTGTGAAGTGCTACGTTACTGAAGTAAAGCCTGAATACAATGAATTTTCACCGAAGAATGTCCTAGGAGACTTTCATGAGAAAAGGACCTTGGGAGAAACACTATTACATCACATCCAGTGGCGACGAAAGGAAATAGAGTTCATGGATGAGATCCCTCAAGCCCTTGCCACAACAGCTCTCGCGTGCTTCCCCCGAAGAACCTAACACTCGTAATCTGATGGTTGACGCATCAATAGTGATCAGCCGACCCGTCTTTGTGCCGTACAGGCCATGTCATAGTCCGCCCCAGAGCGCCAGTGGCAAGGCCTACAACTGATGAAGACGCACCACCAGTTCAGATGCCGGCCGCTGAAGCAGTAGGGGGAGACCCAGCTACAGCACATGCTTAGCAGACCAAACTGGTGGAACGGACTACTAAGCAGTATGATGCTTCAGAACCGCCTACTAAGCAATCTATTGGTCTAGAACCGACTGCTCATCAGTCGTCAGTCCGTAGCCGTGTGATCAGCATACCAATGCGTCAAACTTCTGCTCAGCAAACCAACATGCCGGCACTGCCTCCGCAGCACACCGACAAGTTGGGACCACCTGCGTAGAAACCCGACATAGGTTCAACGCATGGTCAGCAGTCCGATGCATCTGCTCCTATAGCCCAGCAATCCTTCACAGCAGCACCGCCAGCTTAGCGGTCCGGCATAGCTAAACCGTCTGCTAAGCAGTCTGCCGAAGCTTCACCATCTGCTGGGTAGTCTACCTTTCAGCCAACCAGATGTTCTACCAGAAGTGCTTCAAGTACCAATAAGAAAGCGGCCAAAAAGGATGCACCTGTGAGGAAGCGCGAATAGAGAGCGAAGAGGAAAGAGAACGATTGCCTCTTACTTAAAGCACTCATCGCCTAGAACCAAATTAATAGCAAGTTATTCAAATCAGGGAGTAATAGTATTTTTGACGGCATGGATGATGAAGAACTACCTTTGTAGCTTGCTAAAAATAAAGTAGACGTACTTGAAGCACGCGATTACGTCCATGGCCAGCCATTTCTTGTTGGAGAGTACTTTGATGACTGCAGCTATCAGTATTTTGGTCTTGTCACTTGCCAGATTATTCTTCATCGTCATACATGTATCCACATTTACTGGAATGCAAATTTTGGTGATTTTCACCCGATCAACAATTCATCTAATGGGAGTTGTGGTTTTAGTATAGCATGATCCAGAGGACGTGTGGTTATAGCTTAGTTCACTTGTTTATTTTCCATTTCTCCCTTCGGAGTAGATTATGGGAGCCTTAGCAGAGATTTGATGGAGTAGGAAAGGTGTTGTAGTACATGCGACCCAACTAGAGTTGAGATGGTGAGTCCATGAGGATGTATATTTTCGTGTTGTGGCTGAGGTTTTGGGCCAGGGGTGGAGAAGGCTTCAACAGGGTGGACTATGGTACGAGTCAGTTTATTAGCTTAAAGGGATTTTAAGTGACAATCTGCTGCTTTCTCTTCCTTTGACATTATTATATCAAGCACAAATTTGGAGAATTCTCAGTAGCAGGAAGAGGTAGCTAGAAGTCCAAGCAATGGTGGTGCTTCGACATGATCAGTTTGTTCCGTCCCTGAATAAGTTCTTGGGTTTTCTCGTAATAAAATCTCCTTTATTGCGAGTATATTTTTTAGTTATTACTCCTAAAATATTGTTTTTCTTCCCCTATGGTTTCTTGCAAAAAGTATTTATGTATTCACTTGTTTCAATTTTTATAATGATATCATCATGTGTTAATGCATAGGTATAATTTGCAGAATCAGGGTGAAGGACATAGTGTGAAGAGAAGTTTAGTAACTACATCACTCAGATAGTGGAAGAAATATGTTGATTGGTTTAATTATCTTGAAAATGGCATACCCGCTACTTCTAAAATGTTCGATCTATGAGCTAATGTGGTGGGATGTCAGGAAAGACAAACTTGCACTTTTTATGATGATAGCTTGTATCAAGCTTGTATCTTTAGCCCTACCTTTCTATAGTCGCTATGCAAAGTGAACAGTTATTTCATGTGGTTGTCAGGAATGACTTTTGAATTAATTCATACAGACCACCATTGCTTGGACTTCTGGCTACCTCTTCCTGCTCATATAACTCCTCGAAAGTTTGGACAACAAATACTTGTGTTAATTCTTTTGTCTCATAGTCCAAATTTGTTCCTGCTACTGAGAATTCTCAAAATTTGTTCTTGATATAATAATGAAAAAGGAAGAAAAAGCAGCAGATTGTCACTTAAAATCCCTTTAAGCTAATAAACTGACTCGAACCATAGTCCACCCAGTTGAAGCCTTCTCTAACCCTGGCCCCCAACCTCACCCACAACACGAAAATATACATCCTCATGGACTCACCCTCTCAATTCTACTTGGGTCTCATGTACTACAACACCTTTCCTACTCCAACAAATCTCTGCTAAGGCTCCCATCATCTACTCCGAAGGGAGAAATGGAAAATAAACAAGTGAACTAAGCTATAACCACACGTCCTCTGGATCATGCTATACTAAAACCACAACTCCCCTTAGATGAATTTTTTATCAGGAGAAAATCACCAAAATTTGCATTCCAGTAGATGTGGATACATGTATGATGACGAAGATTAATCTAGCAAGTGACAAGACCAAAATACTGATAGCCGCCTTCAGCATACTACCAATCGGAAATGCATCCTATTGTGCCACAACTTCATTACTTATAACAGTGTTATATATTTGAATGAATATAAATTATACATCATTCGCAGTGGGAGTAAACTGCAAACTTGGGCATGCAAGTTGAAAAATGAGGGAACTACAATTCATGTTATTTTTCAAAAAGGTGAGTGTGAGTCTTATCAATAAAAACATAAACACCCATTTTAATAAGAATGAACATCTGAAGTAGTACCATAAAAGCAGAGATATGGAACGAAACAAAAGAATTAACAAAAGTATTTGTTGTCCAAACTTCTGAGGAGTTATAGGAGCAGGAAGAGGTAGCCAGAAATCCAAGCAATGGTGGTCTGTATGAATTAATTCAGAAGTCATTCCTGACAACCACATGAACTAACTGTTCACTTTGCATAGCGACTATAGAAAGGTAGGGCTAAAGTTATAAGCTTGATACAAGCTATCATCATAAAAAGTGCAAGTTTGTCTTTCCTGACACCCACACCACATTAGCTCATAGATCGAACATTTTAGAAGTAGCGGGTATGCCATTTTCAAGATAATTAAGCCAATCAACATATTTCTTCCACTATCTGAGTGTTGTAGTCACTGAACTTCTCTTCACACCATGTCCTTCACCCCGATTCTGCAAATTATACCTATGCATTAACACATGATGATATCATTATAAAAATTGAAACGAGTGAATACGTAAATACTTTTTTGCAAGAAACCATAGGGGAAGAAAAACAATATTTTAGGAGTAATAACTAAACAATATACTCGCAATAAAGGAGGTTTTATTACGAGAAAACCCAAGAACTTATTCAGGGACGAAACAAACTAATCATGTCGAAGCACCACATGTATGCTCACTTGGTAATATTTCATAGGAATTTATTGAATCCTCTCAATGGCAACATAAATTACTGCATATACAAGTCAATCTCGAGAGCCGCATCCATCACATAAAAAAACGACAAAGAGCAACCCACCTTGAAAACTCTCATTATCCACCTATACTTTCACCAACTAGGTGAGTACAGTGTCATGAGGAGGAATTTGTTGCTGAGAAGGAAACGGCTATCTATAAGATAAATTGGGCGAGCTGTCGGAAATTTGTTTACTATTTACAAGACATTCCAATCAACCTATCATCATATATAGAAGCTAGAGGTCATACTTCTTGAAGGGGATATCAACAGAGATCCTGTTGCCTCGATTACGTGAACAACCGGTGGTAGCGGCCAACATGCCCCAACGCCATGTCCCTGCCAACCTAGGTGGCCAAATCAGTGAGAGGAAATATGGGGAGGAGACACTGGAGGTTACTACACATGGTCGTGGATACTCCCTACTCTACACCCACCTCTTCTCGGAGATAATGCCATGCGCCGCCACCAAGTTATGAATGTTGCACCTCAGTGTTCGCCTCCCTCGACAACACCATGGGCCGTCTTGCCGATGGCCTGTCTAGTTGTGCCTGTCCCAGACGCCATAAAAGAGTTAGGGCGGAGTGCGAGAACAAGTAGACGATGTCGAGAAGCCAATGAACACGACATGGAAGGAGATGACAGTGGCCACAACACGATGGGGGATGGGAAGGCAGCACAGCCGATGGATTGGGGTGGCATACGGGTAGGGAAACTGAAGAGGCTTGTGATACATCTCTAACATATCTATAATTTTTTAGTGTTCCATGCTATTATAGTATCAATCTTGGATGTTTTATATGCAATTATATATCATTTTTTGTGACTAATCTATTAACTTAGTGCAAGTGCCAATTGCTGTTTTTTTGCCTATTTTTTGTTTTCCACGAAATCAATACCAAACGAAGTCCAAATGCCACAAAAAAATTTGATTTTTTATTGAACATAGGAGACATTAGAAGCTTCAGGAGGAGGCCAGAAGGCGAAGGAGTTGGCCACAAGCCACTATGGCGCACCTTGGTGCCTCGTGGGCCCCTCGTTCCTTCGTTTGACCTAAGTTCGACTCTATAAATTCTCTAAAATAGGGAAACCGATGGAGAGCCACCCAAATTACATTTTCTGTCGTCCCAAGCTTCTGTTCTTGCGAGATCCCATCTGGAGGCCTTTTCCGGCACTCTGCCGGAGGGGGAATCGATCATGGAGGGCCTCTAAATCAACCTTGTTGCCCCTCCAATGATGTGAGTAGTTTACCACATACTTCCGTGTCCATATCTAGTAGCTAGATGGCTTGTTCTCTCTCTTTGATCTTGAATACAACGTTCTCCTCAATTTTCTTGCATATCTATTCGATGTAATCCTTTTTTGTGGTGTGTTTGTTCGGATCCGATGAATTGTGGGTTTATGATCAGATTATCTATGAATATTATTTGAGTCTTATCTGGACTATTTTATGCATGATTGTTATAGCTTTGTATTTCTCTCCGATATATCCGTTTGGTTTGGCCAACTAGATTGATTTATCTTGCAATGGGAGAGGTGCTTTGTGATAGGTTCGATCTTGCGGTGCTCAATCCCAGTGACAGAAAGGGACATGCCACATATTTGGATCATTGCCATTAAGGATAAAACAATGGGGCTTATTCATATTCATTTGATCTACTTTGTCTACATCATGTCATCTTGCTTAAGGCGTTACTCCATTCTTTACGAACTTAGTACTCTGGATGCATGTTGGATAGCGGTCGATGTGTGCAGTAATAGTAGTAGATGCAGGCAGGACTCAGTCTACTTGTCTCAGACATGATGCCTATATACATGATCATTTCCTTGGCTATTGTCATAACTATGTTCTTTTCTATCAAATGCCTAACAGTAATTTGTTTACCCACCATATGCTATGTTCAAGAGAGAAGCCTCTAGTGAACACTACAGTCCACGGGTCTAACTTTATCATATATTAAAAGCCAAAATACATTGCTGCAATTTATTTACTTTTATTTTATTTTGTGTTTTTGTTTATCTATCTATCATTCGAGATTTGATCCTTGCATTTAACCACCAAAGGATTGACAACCCCTTGTTTGCGTTGGGCGCAAGTATTTGTTATTTTGTGTGTAGGTATTGCTAACGAGGTATTGCATGGTTCTCCTACTAGATTGATAACCTTGCTTCTTAACTGAGGGAAGTACTTATCTCTACAGTACTGCATCATCTTCCACTTCAGGGAAATCCCAACACAGCTCACAAGTAGTAGCGTGCGTGCGTGTGTAGCAATTGGGTTTTATTTTTGAGCGGGCTATGAGGATTGAGAAATGGCGGTTGGAGTACGGTTTTTTTGATCATGTGATGATCTGCCTACGGAGTTGGGCACATGCGCCACTAGGAGCGGGGGGGAGTAGTGATCATGCGAAGGAGGAGGAGCATCACAACGAGGGGAGCGAACAAGGTCGAACCATCACGACGTTCAACGTAGAGATAATGAGTTCTTAGATGACAATGTCTGAATCTTTTTCCTTTGTGGTGGTTCCCAAAGCAGTTTACTCAAGATTACCTCTCAAACTGCATGATTAGTGGACATGCAAAGGTTTAAATATTTCTACCAGAATACAATGACTATCTAGAAGTCCTCGTGAAGACAGTGAATGATGGGCGGTCAGCCATCACGAGAGATTGGACTAGAGTCATGCGTGCATTCGACATGAAGGAGTGCACAATATGGACATTCCGCCTCACCTTGTTCAGTAACCGGAATGTCCTTCACCTCTTTCTTTACTGTCTTTAATACAAGTATACAACCATGGTTCATCATTCTTTATTTGGTGCTTATGTAATTCTTGAACATATGTACCTGTGAATCGAATAATGCATTGGTTGTTGAACTGATGGATACGAATAAAATTGTTGCCTACTTTCAAATTAAAATTATGTACAATTTTAAATTGCAGCGATTAAATTAGGGTGAAAATACACTTTGCAGGTCATTACACTGCAAACAGTCTGTAAAGCACAAGGTTTGTGATATACCTCATAATCCGACATGTTTCATAGAGAGAAAACGTGTGCGGTCATGCACACAGCCATTTGCAAAGCATGTGTGAACAAACGGTGCGTGCAAATTAATGCATGTGATAGTCGCCTTATTGTACATGCTTTACAATCATGAACTGTTTGTAATGCCGTATGCCTGGTAAATGTTGCACCACAGAATGGCTTCTGTGATAGTTAGCCCATCCGACATTGGTATGACAGTCAGACGTTTTGTAAACTCATCCAACATACGTATAATGATTACCTTATCTTCTTAATTATATATCACATACGGTTTCGGAAAAGTGAATGTGTGTGATAGTCTCCTTATTGCACACCAATAGCCCATGCCAATGGCCACGTGGAGAGGACTACACAAACGGTATAGTCCTCTCCGCGGCAACCTTCCCAGGGGAAGCCACGCCGGGCTCAGCAACCCCCTAATGTCAATGAGCCTGACTAAGTGTCAATGGCCTCGTACAACACATGGGCTCAGCAAGATTAATGCCAAGTGTTGAAGGACAAGAAGAAGGAAGACGCTTGTGTCACCATCGAGCGGTGCTGCGAGACACGCCATCAATCCAACAGACATAATGGCCCAGACGTTGACGAACCCCCGCCCAGTGCTGGTGGGTACCTACCTTACGAGGTCAGGTGTCCCACCTTAACTCACAAGCTGCGGCAAGTCCGTTGGCCATCGTCCCGTACCTTAAAGCCCAACTTGCTGGAGAAGTATGACGAAAAGTTGAACCCGGCAGAGCACGCCGTTAATTCGACAGACATAATGGCCTGGACATTGACGAATCCGCGCCCGATGCTGGTGGGTACCTGGCTTACGAGGTAGGGTGTCCCACCTTCACTCACGAGCTACCGCAACTCCGTTGTCCATCGTCCCGTACCTTTAAGTCCGACTTGCCGGAGAAGTACGACGGAAAGCTGAACCCGACAGAGTTTTTGGGCATCTTTACGATTGTCGTTCAAGTTGCCGGGTGAAGGGATGAAAAGGTACTCGTCAACTAGATTCCATTGGCACTCAAACCCAATGTGAGGTCTTGACTGATGCACCTACCCGAGGATTCCATCTCTTCATGGGCAGACCTGTGCAACGAGTTCATTGGCGCCTTTACAGGCGGTCATCAAGAGACCGGGCAGCCCAGTGACCTACAAGCCCTCTTGAAAAAGAGGGAGAAATCTTGCAGAAATATTTGCAAAGGTTCAGTCTGGTACAATGCAACATCCCGAAGATACATCCAACAGTAGGGATTGCCGCATTCCACATGAATGTGCACAATCGGAGGATGCGTGCCAAGATGAATGTTCGGCTGCAGAAGACCGTCAACAAACTTTATACGTTGGCAGACAAGTGTGCTCGTGCTGAGGAACAAAGAAGACTTCCAGGGGAGGACATCTGTGTCGAAGTTGATTTAGAGGATGACGAGGACACCACCGCCCCAAGGAAGAAGAACAAAAAGGATAATAAGAAGCGTAAAGGGAAAGCGGCGATGGCCGTTGAGAGCTCCAGTGAGCGTCGGCAAGAAAGCAAAAAACCGAGACACCCAGCAAGGAAGCTGCTACATGCGCTGATTGTCGGGCGACTGCGACAACTGATAAAACTGGTAAATTCGACGGGCCATACTGAAAGATCCACAAAACCAAGGGCCATGATCTCCCAGATTGCATACAAGTTGACGAGCTTGTTGAAAGACAGAAGGCTAAATATGAAAAGCATGATAAGGAGAAAGGCTAAGATGGCGCTGGTGGGGAAGACCATGGCAGCCGCAGTGGTCGCTGTGGCAAGATCAATAAGCGAAAAGAGAAGCCCTCCAGGGGCCGTGAGAAAAAGGAAGGTGAAGATGACAGTGAAGAAGAGGATGATGACGAGTCCAGTGAGCAGGAATTTCAGAAGGCTACCCAGACATTGTGCATTGACAGGGTCGCTTCTACTCCTCTCACCGCCAACTCAAGCAGTGGGAACATGAGGTTAACGCGGCAGAGCCAGTAGAAAACTCTCAGGAACCACTCAAATGGTCCCAAACGCCCATCTTCTTTGATGCTGAGGACCACCCAGATCGCACCACTATGGTCGTATGCTTGATGTTGTTGCTTTCACTAACAATACGCAACCTCAAGGTAAGAAGGATGCTGGTTGACGGTGGGGCAAGGTTGAATTTGATTTCCCCTGACGTGATTAAGAAAATCCAAATTCCCGAGGAGGACCTCAAGAGGACTGGCACATTGCAAGGAATAAGCCAACCTATGGGAAACATTATATTACCGGTGACGTTTGGCGGGGAACTGAACTACAGGACTGAGAAAGTTGTGTTTGACATTGTCAAGCTTCCCTTGCCATTCAACGGGATCCATGGTCGTCTAGCCTTTTCCAAGTTCATGGCGGCTTCCCATTACACATACAACTCCTTGAAGATGTCGGGGCCAATAGGAGTTATTTCCATCCCATCAGATAAGAAGGATGCAGTTATCTGCGTCGATAAGATGTATAGAGATGCGGTAGCAGCAGAGGCCATCGAGGCCTCGGCTCCTGCCAAGGAAGGAAAGAAGGGTAGGAAAGCTATCAAGGACACTAACCAGGACCAGGGGAAGCGCGCCTCTTCAGAGTGTGTTGTGCCCGGTAGCGACTTGCCAGAATGTTCGGCTAGTAAGAAACCCAGTGCTGCCCCCTGCAATGAAGAAGGTTCTGGCGAGGCAGGATGGGACTGATGGTAACTTCACCATTAGTGCCACCCTTGATGACAAATAGGAAAGCGTGCTTGTTGCCTTCTTGTGGGCGAATGTCAATGTGTTTGCATGGTAACCATCTAACACGCCTAGTGTTCGCAGGGAGGTAATTGAGCACCACCTTGCTATCTACCGTCATGCCTGTCCCATCAAGTACAAAGTCTGAAAGTAGGCCTTGGAGCGGCAACAGTTTAGCACAGAAGAAATCAAGAAACTAGAGGCATCAGGTTTGGTCAGAGGAGTATTGCACCCAACATGGTTAGCAAATCCGCTGGAGACTTTGCATTGACTTCACTGACCTGAACAAAGAATGTACAAAGGATCCTTTCCCCTTGTCGCGCATCGATGAGATCATTGATTCTACTTCAAGATGTGATTTGCTCTCTTTCCTTGATGCATACTCTGGTTACCACCAGATCTTCATGGCCAAAGAAGACGAAGAGAAAACTGCATTTACAACCCCATGTGGCATGTACTGTTTTGTACGCATGCCCTTCAGGCTAAAAATGTCGGTTCTACGTTCATAAGGGTTGTGCAGATTGGTTCTGAGCCTCAGCTACACAGAAACATAGAAGCCTACATGGATGACATAGTGGTCAAGACTAGAGACAAGTCCACACTTATCAGACATCTGGAAGAAACCTTTGCAAATCTATGCAAGACCAAATTGAAGCTCAACCCTGATAAGTGCGTGTTTGGTGTTACGTTCGGCAAGATTCTTAGTTTTTTTTGTTTCTCAGCGAGGGATATAAGCCAACCCCAACAAAATCAAGGCAATAGAGCAGATACAAGCCCCGAAAACTGTCAAAGATGTGAGGCGTTGATACGTCTCCAACGTATCTATAATTTTTTATTGTTCCATGCTATTATATTATCTATTTTGGATGTTTAATGGACTTTACTATGCACTTTCATGTTATTTTTGGGACTAACATATTAACTGGAGGCGCAGTCCAAATTGCTATTTTTTTGCCTATTTCAGTGTTTCGGAGAAAAGGAATATCAAACAGAGTCCAAACGGAATGAGACCTTCGGGAGAGTTATTTTTGGAACAAACGCAATCCAAGAGACTTGCAGTAGATGTTCGGGAAGCAAAGAGGTGGCCACGAGGGTCCAGGGCGTGCCCTACCCCCCTGGGCGCGCCCCCACCCTCGTGGGCTCCTCGTGGCTCCCCTGACCGACTTCTTTCGCCTATATATACTCATATAAGCTGAAAACATCAGGGAGCACAATAGATCGGGAGTTCCACCGCCGCAAGCCTCTGTAGCCACCAAAAATCAATCAAGATCCTGTTCTGGCACCCTGCCGGAGGGGGGATCCCTTAGCGGTGGCCATCTTCATCATCCCGGCGCTCTCCATGACGAAGAGGGACTAGTTCACCTTAGGGGCTGAGGGTATGTACCAGTAGCTATGTGTTTGATCTCTCTCTCTCTCGTGTTCTTGATTCAGCACGATCTTGATGTACCGCGAGCTTTACTATTATAGTTGGATCTTATGATGTTTCTCCCCCTCTACTCTCTTGTAATGGATTTAGTTTTCCCTTCGAAGTTATCTTATCGGATTGAGTCTTTAAGGATTTGAGAACACTTGATGTATGTCTTGCATGTGCTTATCTGTGGTGACAATGGGATATTCACGTGATATATTTGATGTATGTTTTGGTGATCAACTTGCGGGTTCTGTAACATTGTGAACTTATGCATAGGGGTTGGCACACTTTTGGTCTTGACTCTCCGGTAGAAACTTTGGGGCACTCTTTGAAGTAGTTTGTGTTGGTTGAATAGATGAATCTGAGATTGTGTGATGCATATCGTATAATCATGCCCACGGATACTTGAGGTGACATTGGAGTATCTAGGTGACATTAGGGTTTTGGTTGATTTGTGTCTTAAGGTGTTATTCTAGTATGAACTCTAGGATAGGTCGAACGGAAAGAATAGCTTCATGTTATTTTACTGCGGACCCTTGAATAGATCAATCAGAAAGGATAACTTTGAGGTGGTTTTGTACCCTACAATAATCTCTTTGTTTGTTCTCTGCTATTAGTGACTTTGGAGTGACTCTTTGTTGCATGTTGAGGGATAGTTATATGATCCAATTATGTTATTATTTTTGAGAGAACTTGCACTAGTGAAAGTATGAACCCTACGCCTTGTTTCAACACATTGCAACGTTTACGCTCACTTTTACCACTTGTTACCTTGCTGTTTTTATATTTTCAGATTACAAATACTCATATCTATCATCCATATTGCACTTGTATCACCATCTCTTCGCCGAACTAGTGCACCTATACAATTTACCATTGTATTGGGTGTGTTGGGGACACAAGAAACTCTTTGTTATTTGGTTGCAGGGTTGTTTGAGAGAGACCATCTTCATCCTACACCTCCCACGGATTGATAAACCTTAGGTCATCCACTTGAGGGAAATTTGCTACTATCCTATAAACCTCTGCACTTGGAGGCCCAACAACGTCTACAAGGAGAAGGTTGCGTAGTAGACATCAAGCTCTTTTCTGGCGCCGTTGCCTGGGAGGTGAGTGCTTGAAGGTATATCTTTAGATCTTACAATCGAATATTTTAGTTTCTTGTTTTGTCACTAGTTTAGTTTATAAAAGAAAACTACAAAAAAATGTAATTGAGTTTGCCTCATCCGCTTCATTTTTTTTAATATCTTTCGTGAGAATGATGGAAAGAAGAATTGTGCTCAAGTGCTAAAAGAAGAAGTGTATAAAATGTTTGGAACTAAATCTTTGTATGATGAGCATGATTGCAATGTTGTTAGTATGAATTCTATGAACATCCATGATGCTAATGATATGCAAAGCCACAAGCTTGGGGATGCTATGTTTGATGAAGATGATATTTTTTGTCCCCCAAGTTTTGATGAGCAAATATATTATGATGAAAGCATGGCTCCTATTTATGATGATTATTGTGATGACACATATGTTATAAAGAATAAAGATAACCATGAAACTTGTCATCATGATTTTAATTTTCAATTGGATTATGCCTCACATGATAGTTATTTTGTGGAGTTTGCTCCCACTACTATTCATGAGAAGAATTTTGCTTATGCGGAGAATAATAAAATTTCTATTCTTGTAGATCATGAAAAGAATGCTTTTGTGATAGTTAAATTCTTGAATTCATTCATGATGCTACTGAAAATTATTATGAGGGAGGAATATATGCTTGTAGGAATTGCAATAATATTAAGTTTCCTCTCTATGTGCTTAAAGTTTTGAACTTATGCTTGTTTTGCCTTCCTATGCTAGTTGATTATTGTTCCCATAAGTTGTTTGCTCACAAAATCCCTATGCATAGGAAGTGTGTTAGACTTAAATGTGTTACTAATATGCTTCATGATGCTCTCTTTATGATTCAATTCTTATCTTTTATACGAGCATCATTGAAATCATCATGCCTAGCTAAAAGGCATTAAAGAAATGCGCTTGTTGGGAGACAACCCAATATTTACCTTTACTGTTTTTGTGTGTTCACATGATTATGCTATTGTAGTAATCGTGTTTTATAGCTTTTGTTTCAATAAAGTGCCAAGTAAGAACTTTAGGATGGCTTACGGTGATAGTTGTGTTGATCCTGCTGAAAATCAGAAACTTTTGCACCCAGTAAATTAGTTTTGATAATTCCAGAAACGTGATTTTGATCTGATTCTTTTTGATATGGATTGGTAAATGTATTTTTCAGTTTTTCCTAATTTGGTAGAAATGTTGGAGTTATAGAAGTATTCGAATGATACAGATTACTACAGACTGTTCTGTTTTTGACAAATTATGTTTTCTATGTGTTGTTTGCTTATTTTGATGAATCTATGAGTAGTATCGGAGGGTACGAACAACAGAGAAGTTGGAATACGGTATATATTACACCAATATGAATTTATAATGAGTTCACAATAGTACCTAAGTGGTGGTTTTATTTTCTTATACTAACGGAGCTTACGAGTTTTCTGTTGAGTTTGTGTTGTGAAGTTTTGAAGTTTTGGGTAAAGATTCGATGGACTATGGAATAAGGAGTGGCAAGAGCCTAAGCTTGGGGATGCCCAAGGCACCCCAGGGTAATATTCAAGGACAACCAAGAGCCTAAGCTTATGGATGCCCCGGATGGCATCCCCTCTTTCGTCTTCGTTCATCAGTAACTTTACTTGGAGCTATATTTTTATTCACCACATGATATGTGTTTTGGTTGGAGCGTCTTGTATGATATGAGTCTTGGCTTTTTAGTTTACCACAATCATCCTTGCTGTACACACCTTTTGGGAGAGACACACAAGATTCGGAATTTATTAGAATATTCTATGTGCTTCACTTATATCTTTTGAGCTAGACAAATTTTGCTCTAGTGCCTCACTTATATCTTTTTAGAGCATGGTGGTGGTTTGATTTTGTAGAAATTATTGATTTGTCATGTTTCAATTATATAATTTTGAGAGTCTTTTAGAACATCATGGTATTTTCTATGGTTATAAAATTAGTCCTAATATGATGGGCATCCAAGTTGGGTATAATAAAAGATATCATAGAAAGTGCATTGAATACTATGAGAAATTTGATCTTGATAAGTGTTTTGAGATATGAGGATGGTAATATTGGAGTCATGCTAGTGAAGTAGTTGTGAATTTGAGAAATACCTGTGTTAAAAGTTTGTGATTCCCGTAGCATGCACGTATGGTGAACCGTTATGTGATGAAGTTGGAGCATGATTTATTTATTGATTGTCTTCCTTATGAGTGGCGGTCGGGGACGAGCGATGGTCTTTTCCTACCAATCTATCCCCATAGGAGCATGCGCGTAGTACTTTGTTTTGATAACTTATAGATTTTTCAGTAAGTATATGAGTCTTCATGACTAATGTTGAGTCCATGGATTATACGCACTCTCACCCTTCCACCATTGCTAGCCTCTCTTATGCCGCGCAACTTTCGCCGGTATCATACACCCACCATATACCTTCCTCAAAACAGCCACCATACCTACCTATTATGGCATTTCCATAGCCATTCCGAGATATATTGCCATGCAACTTTCCACTGTTCCGTTTATTATGACACACTCCATCATTGTCATATTGCTTTTGCATGATCATGTCGTTGACATCGTATTTGTGGCAAAGCCACCTTGATAATTCTTTCATACATGTCACTCTTGATTCATTGCATATCCTGGTATACCGCCGGATGCATCCACATAGAGTCATATTTTGTTCTAAGTATTGAGTTGTAATTCTTGAGTTGTAAGTAAATAAAAGTGTGATGATCTTCATTATTAGAGCATTGTCCCAAGTGAGGAAAGGATGATGGAGACTATGATTCCCCCATAAGTCGGGATGAGACTCCGGACTTTAAAAAAAGAGGGGGAGGCAAAAGAAGCCCACCTAAAAAAGAGAGAGAAAAAGAGAGAAGGGACAATGTTACTATCCTTTTACCACACTTGTGCTTCAAAGTAGCACCATGATCTTTATGGTAGAGAGTCTCCTTTGTTGTCACTTTCATATACTAGTGGGAATTTTTCATTATAGAACCTGGCTTGTATATTACAATGATGGGCTTCCTCAAAATTCCCTAGGTCTTCGTGAGCAAGCAAGTTGGATGCACACCCACTTAGTTTCTTTTTGAGCTTTCATTCATTTATAGCTCTAGTGCATCCGTTGCATGGCAATCCCTACTCACTCACATTGATATCTATTAATGGGCATCTCCATAGCCCATTGATATGCCTAGTTGATGTGAGACTATCTTCTCCCTTTTTGTCTTCTCCACAACCACCATTCTATTCCACATATAGTGCTATGTCCATGGCTCATGCTCATGTATTGCGTGAAAGTTGAAAAAGTTTGAGAACATCAAAAGTATGAAGCAATTGCTTGGCTGGTCATCAGGGTTGTGCATGATTAAATACTTTGTGTGATGAAGATAGAGCATAGCCAGACTATATGATTTTGTAGGGATAACTTTCTTTATCCATGTCATTTTGAGAAGACTTGATTTCTTTGTTAGTATGCTTGAAGTATTATTACTCTTATGTCAATATGAACTTTTATCTTGAATCATTTGGATCTGAACATTCATGCCACAATAAAGAAAATTACATTGATAATTATGTTAGGTAGCATTCCACATCAAAAATTCTGTTTTTATCATTTACCTACTCGGGGACGAGCAGGAATTAAGCTTGGAGATGCTTGATACGCCTCCAACGTATCTATAAATTTTGATTGTTCCATGCTATTATATTATATATTTTGGATGTTTAATGGGTTTTACTATGCACTTTTATATTATTTTTGGGACTAACCTATTAACCGGAGGCCCAGTCCAAATTGCTATTTTTTTCCTATTTCAGTGTTACGCAGAAAAGGAATATCAAACGAAGTCCAAACGGAATGAAACCTTCGGGAGAGTTATTTTTGGAACAAACACAATCTAGGAGAGTTGGAGTAGACGTCAGGTAAGCAACGAGGTGGCAACAAGAGTCCAGGGCGTGCCCTACCCCCTGGGCATGCTCACCACCCTCATGGGCCCTTCATGGCTCCCCTGACCGACTTCTTTTGCCTATATATACTCATATACCCTGAAAACATTGGGGAGCACAATAGATCGGGAGTTCCACCGCCGCAAGCCTTTGTAGCCACCAAAAACCAATCGGGACCCTGTTCCGGCACCCTGCCGGAGGGGGGATCCCTCACAGGTGGCCATCCTCATCATCCCGGCGTTCTCCATGACGAGGAGGGACTAGTTCACCCTCGGGGCTGAGGGTATGTACCAGTAGCTATGTGTTTGATCTCTCTCTCTCTCTCTCTCTCTCTCTCGTGTTCTTGATTCGGCACGATGTTGATGTACCGCGAGCTTTGCTATTATAGTTGGACTTATGATGTTTCTCCCCCTCTACTCTCTTGTAATGTATTGAGTTTTCCCTTTGAAGTTATCTTATCGGATCGAGTCTTTAAGGATTTGAGAACACTTGATGTATGTCTTGCATGTGCTTATCTGTGGTGACAATGGGATATTCACATGATCTACTTCATGTATGTTTTGGTTATCAACTTACGGGTTCCGTAACATTGTGAACTTATGCATAGGGGTTGGCACACGTTTTCGTCTTGACTCTCCGGTAGAAACTTTGGGGCACTCTTTGAAGTACTTTGTGTTGGTTGAATAGATGAATCTGAGATTGTGTGATGCATATCGTATAATCATGCCCACGGATACTTGAGGTGACATTGGAGTATCTAGGTGACATTAGGGTTTTGGTTGATTTGTGTCTTAAGGTGTTATTCTAGTATGGACTCTAGGATAGATCGAACAGAAAGAATAGCTTCGTGTTATTTTACTACAGACTCTTGAATATATCAATCAGAAAGGATAACTTTGAGGTGGTTTCATACCCTACAATAATCTTTTCGTTTGTTCTCTTCTACTAGTGACTTTGGAGTGACTCTTTGTTGCATGTTGAGGGATAGTTATATGATCCAATTATGTTTTTATTGTTGAGAGAACTTGCACTAGTGAAAGTATGAACCCTAGGCCTTGTTTCAACGCATTGCAATACTGTTTAGCTCACTTTTACCACTTGTTACCTTGCTGTTTTTATATTTTCAGATTACAAATACTCATATCTACAATCCATATTGCACTTGTATCACCATCTCTTCGCCGAACTAGTGCATCTATACAATTTACCATTATATTGGGTGTGCTGGGGACACAAGAGACTCTTTGTTATTTGGTTGCATGGTTTTTTGAGAGAGACCATCTTCATCCTACACCTCCCACGGATTGATAAACCTTAGGTCATCCACTTGAGGGAAATTTGCTACTGTCCTACAAACCTCTGCACTGGGAGGCCCAACAACGTCTACAAGGAGAAGGTTGCGTAGTAGACATCAGGCGTCTAGCTGGCTGCATTGCTACACTAAGCAGGTTCATTTTGAAGTCCGCTGAACGTTCTTTGCCGTTCTTCAAAATTTTGAAGCAGGAAGGCCAATGAAATGGACCCCAGAGGCAGAGGCTGCACTGCAGGATTCAAAAACATACCTATCTTCTGCAGCAACCATGGTCATGCCTGGACCACAAGAACCGCTGCTGTTGTACTTGGCAGCAACAAATCAAGTGGTTAGTACTACATTGGTGGCATAGAGGGAAGTAGGGAGCGGAGAACTCGAAGCAGCAGAGCCGCCCAGTGATGAGCCAAGCCTATCCCCGGCAAGGCCTGGCGTTGACAAAGAAGGAGAGACACAAGTAGATGCTGATAACCTGAATGCGTTAGCAAAGAAGAAAACGGTCCACTGACCAATTTACTTTGTCAGCTCCCTCCTGCAGGGGCTAGGTCAAGGTACTCTGGGGTGGAAAAGTTTATCTATGACCTTCTCATGGCCTTGAGGAAACTGAGCCATTACTTCCAAGCTCACGAGATCACAGTTGTTACTCACCTTCCATTGCAACACATTCTGAGGAACCTCGAGGCTACTGGCAGGATAGTGGAGTGGGCACTAGAACTGTTAAGATTTGCTTTGAAGTTTGAAAGCACGGAAACTATCCAAAGCAGAGCACTGGCAGAATTTATTGCAGAATGGACACCAACGCCTGATGAAGAGGTGCCAGAAATATCCCTCCCTGGCAAGGAGACCCCAAAGGAGTGGGTAATGTACTTTGATGGTGCCTTTTTGCTACAAGGCGACGGGGCTGGAGTGCTTCTTGTCGCACCCACCAGAGAGCACCTCAAGTATGCTATCCAGATGCACTTCCCCAGGGAGGATGCTACCAATAACACGATAGAGTACGAGGGGCTTCTTGCCGGCCTCAGGATTGCAATAGAACTGGGAACAAAGAAGCTAGTCATTGATGGTGATTCTCAGCTTGTTACGAATCAAGCGAATAAGGATTACCAGAGCCCGCTGATTCAGGCATATGTGGAAGAGATGAGAATGTTGGAACATCACTTTGATTGGCTGCAAACAGAGCACGTATCCCGTGCAGAGAACAACTTTGCTGACCACTTGTCACAGTGCGCTGCTCAAAAACTCTCTATGGAACCAGGAACTTTTGTACTCCACCTAACTCAACCATCAGTTTCCCCGCGTTGGCCAGGAAAAGAAGAAAACTGAAAACCGACAAGAATTTCCCAGAAGAGCTCTCTGGAGCCGCTGGTGAGAAGGCTGCTAGTGGGAGCCCTATGTTGGTTGGTGAGCAACATCCTCCAGCAGAACCTCAAGTTCTCGCTGTTGAGGCTAGTGCTCCCCCAGCAGAGGAGATGCCTTTAGTCCTTGTCGTCGAACCACAAGCTCCAGCATGGGCACACCATATAGTCCAATTCCTACAAATAGGAGAACTTCTTGACGACCCAAAGGAATCTGAAATGGTGGCCCACCAATCGAGTATGTATCAGTTTGTGGATGCCACTCTATAGAAAGAGGCTGAACGGTGTGAAGTTCAAACATATTAGCCGGGAAGATGTACTATCACTGTTGGTAGAGAGACACGAAGGAGTGTGTGTGGCTTACATGTAGGATCAAGAGCACTTGTCAGGAAGGCTTTCCGACAAGGATTCTATTGGCCCACCACCCTCCGGGATGCAACTGAGCTCATCACTAAATGTGAAGCGTGCTAGTTCCATTCCAAGAACATTCATCAACCTGCTCAGGCCCTGAAAATAATCCCTTTATCCTTGCCTTTCACAGTCTGGGGCTCGACATCTTGGGCCCCTTTCCCTGAGCTATCGTTGTCGCGGGAAATCACGGCCACCTATGGGACCAGGACGACCCCTTGCTAGTCCGGCAGGGGGGAGTCGTGTTGCACAAAGAGCAGACCAACGCAAGGCAACATGGCAGACATGGCGCATGCAGTTTTACCCAGGTTCGGGCCACCGAGAGGCGTAAAACCCTACTCCTACTTTGGTGGATTGATGGGGAAAGGTGGTGGTGGTGTGTAGTACACTCGCTCGGCAAGGGTTTCTCTGGGACAACAGCGACTACATGCGTATGGGGGTGTGAGTAGTCTAAACCTCCAACCTCTCGAATCATTGCCATGGGCCTCCTTTTATAGATCAAGGGGTTACCACAATGGAAAATTAGTCATTAGACACTGATATGATAGCAAATAGTGCTATCATACCTAACTCTGCAAGCTAAAAGCCTGTATTTAATGTGACGCTTAGTGTCACGCCGTTGGTTGCCCGACAAGGCTTGCTGGGCTAATTCGCTAGCTCCACGCCTGCTCACTTGACACATCACTGGACGGGTGTCATCTGTGGGTTCAGTTGGTAGGAAGTGGACACCATGTGGCGAATGTCTGCCACTTAATCATCCTTCGTCTTGACACCGCACTAACCGACGACATGGGTCGTGGTGGAGTAATTGGTGAGGTGATTTGGTCTCCATGAGCCCCCGCAGGCCCTGCCGGGGCGCCTGGGTCCTCTTCTTCTGGGGGTGGCCTCGCCCCTTGCTAGGCTCGCCTACCCGGCAAGGGAGGCTTCTTTCTTGATAATATCTGGCTCCTCTGTCTTCGTCTTGGTTCCTTATGATCTGCTAGTTGGTTCTTCAAGTCTCTTGGTCTCTTGCTCTGGTGTTCCAATCTTGATCTTGTGCCTATGCATAGTCAGGTCAACACGCCCTGGGTCTGTTGCACCGACAGAAGCCCCCGGGCCTGCCCCGAACGCGCTGCCGAGATTCATCGGGGTAGGGCCTAACAAGTGCATAGGCAACACTGTCGAAGATTGGTCTCTTGAGATCTTCTTTGCTTCTTCATTAGCCTTGATTCCAGGCCAGTTTCCGGATTCCCTCCATGTCGTGTGCTATGTTACAAAAAAAGGTCCAGATCGTGGCCTGCAAGGCACTCGTGCCCCACGATCACGGGGCAGAAACGGCATCCCACTTGCCTTCGTGCCTCTGGCCCATCCGCCATGTGTCTTTTATGCCTCAGGAAGGGTAGGTGGTGGACATGGAGGGCACGGGGTGTGAGTGCCGCGGCGAGAAATCAGGTGTCGCTGGTTAGAGCAGCGGGTCGGTCCTGATTCCCCATGTCTCTAGGGGCCGTATTGGATGAGCGGGGCAGCTCCCCTTGGGGAGATGAGCCAGCCCCTAGCTCTGCCCTTCTATAAAAGGGAATAGAGATGGTGCTTTTTCATACAGACCTCTTTCTTCTTCTTCCTTTGCAGTCATCTTCCGCTAGTCATTGTGATAGGGCGAGGGCGTGCTGGTACTCCAGCGGCAGCCACAAGGGCCTCCACTCTACAATGCATTCCTCCTCCTCCAGAGCTCACATCGGTGGAGCCCGTTGTGAGAGGAGGGAGGAGATGAGGCTGAGGTCGTGGTGGCGCTCAGAGGGGAGGACGGGGCGGCGCTCCGGTTGTGCCTCCGCCGGCGGCTCCCCCCTGATGGAAGGCCATGCTGGAGATCAGCCCCAAGAGTTCTTTGTCAGGCTGTACAAGCCTCTGTGCGGCCATCTTCATCTCCCTACCCCGTTCGCCCGGAAATGGAGCTCGATCTACCGCATGCTTTGAGGTTGCACATGAGGGGCTATGGGAATGTTGGTATTTGGGTCGACTCGAATTCCCTGCTCCTCATGTGATGTATTTTCGTCGTGGTTGGAAGACCTTCGCCCGTGCCCATAGCTTGACAGAGGGAAACATTCTCCAGTTCAAATTAATGGAGAGCGGCCTGCTCTCCGTCAAGGTTTTCGAGCGCTCGGGAATTCTCTTAGGGTGCTGCGCGGGGAGCTCCATCGACGACGAGAGCTCTTCCTCAAGCGACAGCAAGGAGGAGGACCGTGACGGCGATGATGTCGGAAGCGGGCGTGAGGGCGACGACTCCGACTCCGACTGATCGCCGCCCACACCATCTTCATCAGGCGGCAGCACCATCATCTGCATCCGCATCTCCTCCCGGGCAACGCAATTTCCGGGGAGTTGGATGCAGTGGTGGGGATGGTGCTCCAGGCTCCTCCAGCAGTCTTCCAGCTGGACCCCGGCAGGCTTCCTCTCGGGCAGCAGCTCCGTTCGCCCTACTGTGCCCTGCTGTCCCTAGTGGCGGTGGTTGACGGGTCGCCTCCGCCATGCTCTTGATCGACGCGTTCCCCGGCGCCTCTCTCTTGTCCTCTTTGCCTTCACCTGCCGTGCCTGGGAGGAGAGGGACAAGAAAGGGGATTACGGGGCACTTATCTTTTTTCAATCTTAAATCTATAGGCATGTGCCAAATTTTAATTCAAATAATGTAATCTCTCGTGTCCATATTTGTGTTCTGTAATCTTGTACTTGTACCAGCATGTTTAATGAAAAAGGAACCTTGCCGAGAACTCGCGCATGTATATGTCGTATGTAGAGGTGAGGTGCCTCTTTAGTGTAAATAAACGAGTTTGCCCTGGCAGGCTATCCTGTTGGTCCTCTTTTTGTCTGCCGGAAAACCTTATCTGCTGGGTTACAGACAGAAGGACCATCCCCCGCCAACTTCCCTTTATCAAAGGCAACTACAACCACTCTGAGTGAAGCAGCATTTAGGTCAGGAGTGGGAGCACCTAAGTATAGAAGGAGCGGCGAGGCTTTCTAATGCACAAGTTATAGCTTACAAAACACGAATGGACAAGAGGTAGAACTAATCTGTTTGTCTTGCCGGGGTCACAGTGTTGGGCAATCTTCTCACTCCTTTGCGGAAGCCAAGTCCATAGTGAGAACCTGTAACCCATGCAGATGAGAATGAATGCAAGATGCGACCCTATCTATATGCATATGCAGATGCTCATGAAAATGTTTATGCAGTAATCTGAAATGCTCATGCGTGCATGCAATCTAGGTTGGGGCCCCCCTACAGCGCTTCTTTATTTTCTCTTGCACGGGGTCATCGCCCCGGCTTTGTACAAGAGGATACATGCAACTGTGGCAAGGTCTAAACAAATGTGTGGCTGCCTCGCAGGGCCTGGCAGCCTCGCGCCTTACGGGTAGAACTTGTGGAGATGCTCAATATTCCATGAGTTTTGCAACGGAGTTCCATCTTCGATCTCGAGACGGATTGCGCTAGGTCTGGTGACTCGTACTACCTGGTAAGGGCCTTCCCACTTCGGTGACAGCTTTGTGTACCCTTAGCGGACTGAACGAGCCTAAGGACAAGGTCACCTTACTCAAAACACCGGGCGTGAACCCTGCAGCTATGATAGTGATGCAGGGCTTGCTGATAGCATGCAGCACGCGTAGCAGCCTGGAGATGGTTCTCCTCGAGTAGCACAGCGTCGTCACGCCAGTGCTGATCTTGCACGATTTCGTTGTAAGCAAGTACTCAAGGTGACCCGTAGATGATTTCCCTGGGGTTAACTGCTTCTGCCCCGTAGACCAGGGAGAAGGGAGTTTTCCTAGTAGCTCGGTTTGGTGTCGTTCTGAGGCACCAGAGAACTACCGGCAGCTCCTCAATCCACCGCCTGTCGTGCTTCTGCAGCGTATCAAAGGTTCTCGTCTTGAGTCCGCGCAGCACATCACCGTTTGCCCTCTCAGCTTGTCCATTGCTCCGGGGGTATGCCACAGAGGCGAATGAGATCTTGCATCCAAGGGCATGAACATATTGCATGAAGGCATGGCTCATGAACTGGGTGCTATTGTCGGTGATGATCCTTGCCGGAACTCCGAAATGACACACCAGATCTTTCAAGAACTTGATAGCTGACTGAGCAGTCATCTTTCTCAGGGAAGTCACTTCCGGCCACTTTATAAACTTGTTGATGGCCGAACAAGAATTCAAATCCCCCGATTGGTTGAGGGAAGTGGCCGAGGATATCGAGCCCCCAGAAAAACAATGGTCGTGATAGAGGGATTGTCTAAAGTGCTTGGGCAGACAGGTGGGTTTTCTTGGAATGGAACCGGCAGGCTTCACACTTAGTGACTAGCTCAACTGCATCTTGGAGGGTTGTGGGCCAATAGAATCCTTGCGGGAATGCCTTCCCAGCTAATGCCCTTGATCCAATGTGGGAGTCGTGCATTTCTTTGTGTATCGCAGCCAGCAGTTCCTTTCCTTCTTCTCGGCAGACACACTTCAATTTTACACCATTGGGCCTTCCTCTATACAGAGTGTCATCGACAAACTGATACATACTGGCCCTCCGGGCTACTCTTTCAGCTTCATCTTGATCGCCGAGAAGCTCTCCGGTTTGGAGGAAGTGGACACTGTGCCTTGCCCAAGTTGGAGCCTGTGGCTTGGCAACGAGGACTAGCGGCACCTCCTCTACTGCGGGAGCACTGGCCTTCTATGTGGGTTCCATGGACCCGACAGGAGGGGGTTGTCCGGTAGGCTGAGAGGAGTTGTTTCCGGTAGGGTCTCTACCGGGAGCGGACAGCTCTACCGAGAGAGGCTTTCTGGTGTCCAACTTTCTCCTCTTCTGGGCCATTGTTGCTGGGGATATAGAGGGCTGAGTAAGACGAAGAACAAAAGTCCCTGGTCCCACAGGAAGCTTCTATGCAGCACACTTTGAGAGATGGTCAGCTATGTTGTTTTCCGCATGGGGTACATGCTCTGTTTGCCGTCAAAGTGCTCCTCATTTATTCTCAATTCCTTGACGTATGCCTCCATCAATGGACTTTGATAATCCTTGTTAACTTGCCTCACCACCAACTGTGAGTCTCCTCAAATGATCAACTTCTTAATTCCCAATTCTACTGCAATTCTGAGCCCGACAAGGAGCCCCTCATACTCTGCTATATTGTTGGTAGCTTCTTCCCGTGCAAAATGCATGTGGACGACATACTTCAAGTGCGCCCCGGAGGGGGCAACAAGAAGCACGCTAGCCCCCGCGCCTTGCAGGGCAAATGCACCATCAAAATATCCACTCTTGGGGTGATTCCTTGCCGGGGACAACTGTCTCTATCACTTCCTCATCAGGGGTTGGCATCCATTAGGCAATAAACTATGCCAACGCCCTGCTCTAGACAGTTGATGTGCTCTCAAACGTCAAACCAAAGCTGGATAGCTCCAAAGCCCACTCCACTATTTTGTCGGCAGCCTCTGGGTTTCAGAGTATCCGCTGCGAAGGAAAACAAGTAACAACCGTGATCTCATGGGCTTGGAAGTAGTTGTTTCCTTGAGGCCGTGATAAGGCCAAAGATCAACTTTTGCACGCCAGAGTACCTCGAGCTAGCCCCATGTAATAAGGAGCTGGGGAAGTACACTGGGCACTGCACCACTTTCTTCGTCGCCACGTCCTTGGGGTTGCCATTGTTGTCGTGCTTGCTGCCGTTCTGATCCTCATCTGGCCCTACCGACCTCTGCTCACTCACTTTCTCATCCACTTCTCGCTGTGCTACCAAGGCCACACTGACCACTTGGTTTGTTGCCGCAAAGTATAGCAATAATGGTTCCTGGGGTTTGGGTTCGACCAAGGTAGGCACAGAGGATAGGTACATCTTCAGTTCTTGCAAAGCTGCATCCACTTTAGGGGTCCTCTTCATGGGACCTGCCTTCTTCAAAATCTTAAAGAATGGCAGGGCGCGCTCGGCAAACTTGGAGATGAATTTGCTTAGCGCGGCAACTCATCCCGTCAGGCGCAACACATCTTTGACTATCCTGGGTGCTTGGATCTGCTCGATGGCCTTGATCTTGTCGGGATTGGCTTCGATCCCTCTGTGGGACACAAAGTATCCAAGCAGCTTGTCAAAGGGGACGCCAAACACACATTTCTCTGGGTTTAGCTTTAGGTTGATCTTGCGCAGATTTGCAAACGTCTCCTCCAAATCCTGAATGAGAGTTTCTCTGTCCTTGGTTTTGACCATAGTGTCATCCATATAAGCCTCAATGTTTCTGTGCAGCTGAGGTTCAAAACCAATCAGGACTGCCCTTGCAAAGGTGGACCTGACACTCTTTAATACTAACGTCATGCAGACAAAGCAATATGTACCACATGGAGTGATGAATGATATCTTGTCCTCATCCTCCTTTGACATGAAGATCTTGTGGTACCCAGAATAGGCGTCCAGAAATGAGAGCAAATCACAACCTGAGGTGGAATCGACTATCTTATCAATACGCGGCAAGGGGAACAGGTCCTTTGGGCAAGCCTTGTTGACGTCTGTGGAGTCAATGCACAGCCTCCACTTCCCGTTCGCCTTCTGGACCACCACTGGGTTTGCTAGTCAAGTGGGATGTAGCACTCGTTTGACCAATCCAGCTGCTTCAAGCTTCTTGATCTCTTCTACAATAAACTGCTGCCTCTCCATGGCCTGCTTCCGGACTTTTTGCTTAACAGGTCTGGCGTGCAGGAAGACAGCAAGGTGGTGCTCGATTACCTCCCTGGGAACACCGGGGATATCAGATGGTTTCCAAGCAAACACATCGACATTCGCCCACAGGAAGGAAACGGGCGCGCTTTCCTATTTGTCATCGAGGGTGGCGCTGATGATGACAGTACCACCAACACCAGCCAGCCCTGTCGGGACCTTTTTCACTTGCGGAACCTTGGATCTCTTGCTGCTGGAACACTCCGGCATGTTGTCAACGGGTGCCGTGCACTCGGAGGGGGCACGCTTCCCAAAATCTTTGTGAGAGATCCTACAATCATGTTTCTTCCCTTTGCTCTCCTTAGCAGGAACCGTTGCCGTTGCTGCCTCTACTGCGATCGCATCCCTGTACATCTTGTCCACACAAATGATGGCATCTTTCTCATCCGACGGGATGGTGAGGACTCCCAGTGGCCCAGGTAATCTTCCCTTTAGGATGACTCTTGCTGGGGTTGACTCCTTGAAATGTGCTTGTAACCTCTAGCTCTTCTTCTGCTACCTGAAGCCTGTTGATAACTGCTGTGGAAATCAGATTCAGTCCATCCACACTGTCCACCAACATCTTTGTGACCTCAAGGTTACGAATTGTTGGAGAAACCAACAAAGGCAGGCATCCTACCGCACTGGTGCGGCTAGGATGGTCCTCCTCATCGAAGATGATGGGTGTACGGGACCATTTGAGCGGCTTCCGGGCCTCCGGCGCTGGTTCCACGACATTGACTTACCGTGCCTACCGCTTGAGTTGGCGATGGGAGGTCTGCAAAGATGCAGCTCCGTCAATGCACAGGGCGTCTGTGGCCTTCTGAAACTCCTGCTCACTGGTTTCCTCTTCATCCCCTTCGTCACTCTCATCATCACAGACTTCTTTTTCCTGGCCCTTAGCGGGCTTTCCTTTGTTCCGAAAGGGCTTGCCGGAGCGATTTGCTCCATCGCCTCGGCCCTTACCACCAGCGATTCTGAACCTTTTCCTTGTCACGCTTCTTATATTCTGCTCTTTGCCTCTTGACCAATTGCTCAACCTAATATCACTCCTGAAGGTCATGGCCCTTGGTCCGGTGGATCTTGCAGTATGGGCCATTGCCCTTCTCGGCCTTCTCAGCTGCTGCAGCTTCCTAGCAATCGGCGCACACAGCAACCTCCTTGCTGGGGCCTCAGTCTTAGCGATCTTGCCGGTACTTGGGGTGCCTGACCCTTCAATAGTCAATACCACTTTATCCCTTCACTTCTTACTGCGCTTCTTAGCCTTCTTCTGACTGGTGGATTCATCATCATCCTCCAAATCAACAACAATGCAATCTTCCTCTCTAGGCAACTTCCTCCCTTCCTCCATCCGGGCACACTTATCCACTAGGGTGTACAGCTCCTTCACAGTCTTGGGCAACCGCACGTTCATCTTAGCACGAATTCGGTGGTTGCGCACGTTCAACTGGAAGGCAGCTATCATGGCTGCCGGATGGATATTCAGAATATTCCTATGAACTTTACCTAACCTCTGCAAATACTTATAGAGGGTTTCTCCTTCCTTCTATTGGAGAAGCTGCAGATCACCAGGGTGTCCCGGCTCTTGGTGGCCACTGGTGAAAGAGTCGGTGAACTCATGGCACATGTCTGCCCACTACGAATTGGAGTTCTCTGGCAGGTGCATCAGCCAAGACCTCACGTTGGATTTGAGTGCTAAATGGGAAGTAGTTGGCGAATACCTTCTCATCTCTTCCCCCGGCAGCCTGAACGGTGATGGTGTAGATGCTCAAGAACTCTGTTGGGTTCAGTCTTCCGTCATACTTCTCGGGTATCTCCGGCTTGAACGTGCAAACGGACGGCCAACAGACTTGCCGCATCTCATGGGTGAAGGCAGGGCAGCCAACCTTGAAGGGCAGGAGGCCATCAGCACCAAGAGTGGGCTCATCAATGTCGGGGCCGCCATGCCCATCAGCTCAAAGGAGGTTGCCACGATGTTGCTCGATGATGCACACATCCCCTCTTTGCCTATCTTCCGGGGCTCGCCGTTGGCCTGGACGTGCTTGAGAATCAGAAGAGGGCATCGAGGAATCATAGAGGTCTTGGTTTGGTCACGCCTACGTAGGCCGCTGTGGTGGGATTGCATCATGGGGACGGCCCCCTCCATGCGGGCAGTGGCATGGGATGTTGCCATTGCTTGCAGAGGTCGTGGCGGGGTAGCTCGTCCTGAGCCGTCGGCTCCGGCGAAAGCAAGCAGACTTTGGATGGTGGCACGCCATTCGTCCATTTGCTTGGCTGCTGGCAGAAACCATAGCAGCAGGTGAGCCCGCACCATGGCCTCCGAGGCTGTGCTTGGCATAGATGATGATGAAGTCGATCGCGCTGTCGCTCGTCTTCTGGCGGAGCCAGCGGCGGCTGCACTACGCCCCCGCTGTTGCGGTGCAACAACCTGGGCGGCAAGGTAGTGATGTGGACGCGCCCAGGGCCATCAGCTCCATTGGGCGCGCCATTTCGGTTGACCCACCCAGGGGAGAGTGCACACGCAGCAGTCGTGCCCGCGGCAAGGACGGTTGTAGGGCGGTGGCTTGCCCCAGACCGAGCACCATCGATGTGGTTGTGCCCGTCAACGGGTAGAGTGCGACCATCGGGGTGTTGCTGATGTCGCTTTCCTCCAGCATCTTCTGCTCCCGCGTGGGCCGCGAGGGGGATGGTGGTGGTGCCACCTGTTCTGGCCACAACCCCTATAGTGTTTGATCCCTCGTGCGTCTCCGCGCCCCCACAACTTTGGAGGCTGCGGGTAGCGGTGCCTTCGGGTGGATGGATGAGCTGATTTCTTCTTGGATGACATGGTCGATGGCACCGTAGACGATGCAGATGGCAATGAAGATGATGCGCTGCTTACATCTTCAGGTTCGCGCAAGCGATCCCCTACCTGGCGCACCAAAAATGTTGCAGGAAACCACGACACCTATGGGACTAGGATGGCCCCTTGCTGGTTCGACAGGGGGGAGTCAAGTTGCACAAAGAGCAGACCAATGCAAGGCAGCACAGTAGGGATCATGCAGGCAATTTTACCCAGATTCGGGCTGCAGCGAGGCGTAAAACCCTACTCCAGCTTTGGTGGATTGATGAGGAAAGGTGGTGGTGGTGCGTAGTACAATCACCCGGCAAGGGTTGCTTCGAGACATCAGCAACTACACACGTATGGGGGTGTGAGTGATCTAAACCTCCAACCTCTCGAATCATTTCCATGGGCCTCCTTTTATAGATCAAGGGGTTACCATAGTGGAAAAGTAGTCATTAGACACTGATATGATACCAAATAGTGTGATCATAACTCTGCAGGCTGACTGCATGCATTTAATGCGCCGCTTAGTGTCATGTCGTTGGTTGCCCGGCAAGGCTTGCCAGGCTAATTCACCAGCTCCACGCCTGTTCGCTTGACACGTCACTGGACGAGTGTCATCTGTGGCTTCACTTAGTAGGAAGTGGCCGCCATGTGGCGAATGGCTGCCACTTAATCATCCTACGTCTTGACACCACACAAATCAACAACATGGGTCATGCTGGAGTAATTGGTGAGGTGATTTGGTCTCTGTGAGCCCCGGCAGGCCCTGCCGGGGCGCCTGGGTCCTCTTCTTCTGGGGGTGGCCTCACCCCTTGCCGGGCTCGCTTGCCCGGAAAGGGAGGCTTCTTTGTTGATAATATTTGGCTCCTCTATCTTAGTCTTGGTTCCTTCTGATCTGCTAGTTGGTTCTTCGAGTGTCTTAGTCTCTTGCTCTGGTGTTCCAATCTTGATTTTGTGCTTGTGCACAGTCATATCAATAGGCCCTGGGTTTGTTGCACCGACATCGGGGGCTTTGAATTCTTGTACGTGGCAATCTACAAGTTAACAAAGTGGCCTGAGGTAGAGCCAGTGAGGAAGATGATTGCGCAATCGGCTATCAAGTTCTTTAAAGGATTAGTGTGTCGTTTTGGAGTACCCAATAGGGTGATCACAGACAATGGCACTCAATTCACAAGCCGCACCTTCATGTAGTAAGTCGTGGAATTGTCACATCAGATGCCCTAGCATGAGGACTTATGTGAGGAGCCATCGCAACGTAGTTAGCTTGAAGGGGTTAAACGGGACAAGGGACACAGAGAGTTTATACTGGTTCAGCCCCTCGCGGTGGAGGTAAAGGCCTACTCTAATTTAGGGTTGTATGGCTTGGGCTTCGATTACCAGGGAGAGAATATGCTTGACCTAGTTCTCGATGTCTTCTTTCTTGCCCTAAACCGCCGCCGGGTCACCCCTTTTTATATACAAAGGCTGATGCCCGATGGCTTAAAGAGTCCTGGCCGGCTCATACACAACGTGTCCGGCTCGGTGACAGAATCTACACTTTCCTTAGCATACAAGTTAACATATGTCGGATTACGCATGTGGGCCTCAAGTCGCCTTTGGGTCTTGGGCCTTCGGTAAGCTTGCTTCGTGAACCGCCATTTTCAATATCTTCATGGGCCTTATTGTTATGAACTGCCATTGGTATGACACGGGCCCTCCTGGGCGGGTCATACCCAATAGTTATATCCCCAACATTAGGCCCCAGGTTGATGTGAACTTGTTCATATCAATCTTCAAAATTAGAAAAAAATCCTTCCTCATTTGCTCTTGCGAGATCTTGTAACCCGTCATGACATTCTCCTAGAATTGTGGTAACCCGCCGTGACGTCACCTGACATTAATATCACATGAGGCCCAAATCTTAAAATGCCTTCACGTTTAATGAATCCCAAAAATCGAGGCATTTCTGTTGTCTCATATCCATTTTTTAGCCTCCTCGATTCCCGCGCCTGCCACTTATCCTTTCTTCCTTATAAATAGGGCCAGGGGTCCCTTTCACTTTCCCCCTTGCCTCCTCGTCTCCAACTTCTTCCTCACGACTCCTCAGCGCCCGAGCTCCACTGCCGCCGTCGACCTTCGCCACTACCTCGACCACGGCCGCTGCATGAACCTGAAACGACCAGAGTCCGTCCACGCGCCTCCGCAGTTCAACAACTTCGGTAAGTTTTTCTCTCTCTTTCACCGTAGATCCCATTAGGGTTTCTACGAGTTTGTCAGAGTTCATGTCCACCCTTCTTCGTTCTTCACTGTTTCTTGTGGTTTTGATCCAAACTTAGTACTCCTCTTATGCAGCATTAGTTGTAGTGCTCATTATTGATACTTGAACACCTCGTGTGCGTGAAAGATCCAATCTAGACACATGAACTGCTCTGCCATTGCAAATTTGGTTGAGAAATTTTCCTCATTATTCAAACTGCCGTAGATCCAAAATCATAGCATCAATCTGTGAATGTTGTTTGCCCAACACTTAGAAAATTTTCCACTTCACAGATCTAATAATCAATAATTGTGCAGGCGGCTTAACTCACAAACCGTAACACGCCAGGTACCATTAGTCCCCTCTTACGCTGCCAATAGTTTACCTTTATGAGTTCAATGCTATCTTCCGGCTTAGCACATTTGTATGCATGTTTCATTGTTGTTTGCCTTTAAACCAATAGCCGGCTTAACCACATAACTTAAACCGACATCCTTTTCTTTCCAGATCAAAGATGACTAAGACATTCACTGCTTGCAACTGGGTCTCATCCCGCGTCATCGAGGAAGATCTCAACAACTTTGTTGCCACTGGCACCTTAGCCAGGAAAGAGGACATCCACTGGAGGGTCCCAGGCCTTGAAAATCCTCCCGAGCCCAAGGACAGAGAAGTGATTGTTTTCACTGACCACATGATCCGGGGATTTAGCCCGCCCGACTCAAAATTCTTCCGAGACATACTTCACTTTTGCAACTTCACCCTCAAGACATTAGGCCCAACTCTGTATCCAATATCTGCAACTTCCAAGTATTCTGTGAAGATTATATTCAAGAGGAGCCAATGGTTGACCTATTTAGAGATTTTTATTATTTAAACTGTCAGACAGAGTTTACTAACGGGCCCAGTTTGGAAGTCGGTGGAGTTTCCATTCAGAAGAGGAAAGAAGCCAACTTCCCCTATGCCAAGCCGCCCAGTCATCCCAAGGACTAGAACCAAACTTAGTTCTATTGTCAAGACACTTCTCCAGCGGGAGAAAATCATATGCCGGGTTACCGTGACCACCGGCTTAGCAATACTCATCCACTTCCACCATGGCTCAACATGAAGGAACATGCCAAGTATGCATCCGCTTTTTCAAAACTCAGGGCCTTCATGGCCAATGGCTTAACCGGCATCGACCTTGTTCGGTACTGGGTCTCTTGGAGAATTTTGCCATTAAGCCGCCGCCCCGGCTTTATGTGCGAGTATACTAGCGACCTGAAAGATCCCCAACACCACTACGACATTCAATTGTCACATGCAGAAATCACTAAAGCCACCAAGACGATGCCTAACGAATCTTGGGCAGAGTGCAGTAAGACAGGACTTAGTCCTTTCTGCAATTTCAACCAGCCGCCATCTGTAAGTGTTGTGCACCTTCTCTTCAATCATATTTGCATTAATACAGCCCACTTATGATCCTTTGACCTCAACAGGCCGACTCTCCATTTTGGAAGAAGAAGCTGCAAGATAAGCCGGCCAAACCAGCTCGTACCAAGACCAAGGCAACCAAAAGGCCTGCCAAGAAGAAGACCACCGACCCCGCCGAGTTAAACTTGTATGATGATGGTGATGATGATGAGTCGGAGGTAGAACTTGACTCTCTTGGCTCATTTTTTGTACTTCTCATTGACAATGATTGTTATCAGGAGGAATCCGAAGCCAGCCGTACGGGTGACGAAGAGGTAATTGTTCTTTCCTCCGGCTCAGAATCTGTGCCAAAACAGAGAACTCGCCAAGCAAGACAGAAAAGTAAGGTTTTCTCATCCTTTGGCTTATTTGGATCCCAACTTTATTTGGCAGAAGCAGCAACATGAAGCTCGCCGCACCACCCGAAACAGCGAAAGCGAGATCCTTTCCTCCGGCTTACCGAACACTCCAGCTCCTCGCAAGCATCGTCTAGAGGTTTCAACAAACTCCGACTTAACTTATCCCAAGGCCGGTCTTTATCGACAACCTCTTAATGCTTCCGATTCAAATTATCATGGGACGTCTCATTCTTCCTCTAGCAACTCAACGGGGACTCATGTCACGGCCTTCAAAACGGTGCCAGGGTAAGACTGTCAAATCTTTGCTTTTAGTTATATACTCAACTGTTGTACTAACCTTATCTTATGTATCATTCACAGGGCTATGGCAAAGCCTAGTAAGAAGATGAAGGTGAAAAAAACTCCTGAGAACCCTTCTAAGCTAGGGCAGTAGTCAGCAGAAACCTCTCATCAAGCTCCTGAAGCCACAGTTGATGAACCACCACTGGTTTATCACAATGTTGACATCGACCAGATGGATGTTAACCCGACCATCACCAATCCCTATCAAGCCGACTGAAGAAAAAGATGACAATGTTACCATCACTGGGCATGGCTATACATAGTCAGGCAAACCTACTATCTTGTTGAAGCACATCGCCAAGGAAGAAATTTCCATTGCTGACAAGGGCAAGTGGTCAACCAATTTGGACAGCTATGTCAATTTCAGTGCCCAAGAGATTCCCTATGGGTAGTTGAATCGTCTTTGCACAAGCCGTGACTATGAAGCCGGCTTAGTAAACTCGATGAAGGAGCATTTTGAGGTAAACACTGCAACTCTTTTTCATATAAATATACATCCATTAGCCGCCAAGTTTATTGGACATGATAGAATAGAATGTGTTGTAAACTTCGAATAGCTTTATAGATCAATTCTAATAGCCCCCAAGGGCCGGTATATACTTTGAAGATAAACATGGACTTCCAATAGTAGTACTTCAACTTTGCATGTGTAGCCCCCAAGGGCCGTCTTAATCTATCAAGATGAGCCAGGACTTTTAAATATCAATGATTTAATTTCACATCTTTAGCCCTCAAGGGTCGGCTTAATCTGTCAAGATAAGCCGGGTCTCATTAGCACATGTGTCCAGAAATTTGAAGCATATAGCCCCCATGAACCGGCTATAATCATCATATAGCATCCAAGCCATCATAAACTTGTCTTGCAACAGAGCAAGGTGCATTAGCCCCCAAGTGCCAAGTAAAATACTTGTATTGTGCTTGGGACTTCACTAGGATGATTTTAACCCGGCTATTATTTATACCCTGCAGGCTGAACTCACTGTCAAAAACTCCCAAGTTACTGGTCTTCAAGAGAACATCAAGTATCAGCAGTCTGAGACTTACATGGCTAGAACAGAACTGACCACCACCTTAGTGGAGATAGAAAACTGAAGATGGACTTCAAAGCTGATCAAGCAGGCTGGGAGATAGAAAAGTCAGCCCTGTTGAAGAGGGCAGAGGACGCTAAAGCGACTCTTAAGACGGTAGCTAAAGAGCTCGCCGGCTTAAAACATCAAGTCAATCCCATGACTGCAACCATCTTTGGTAAGTAACTTCATCTCAATATTTGCTTTGAATGCATTTTATTCAATGTGCACCCACCTTATAAACTTTTCTTGAGGATGCAGGCTCCAGACTGGTCCACCTTGGCTCAGATATGCGCAAGAAATTGAAAGCCACCTACATGCTCATAGACCAGTTATATACTGGCGCGAAACGAGCCATTTGCACAACTGCTCACAAGAAACAGCCTCCAACCCTCATCAAGGATACATTGAAGAAGCTATATGTGCTGCCTCTGCGAATTAAAGAGTTGAAGAAATCAGTTGCAAGAGCCGGTGCACTCATCGCACATATCCAGGCCAAAGCATGGCAAGTTGATCTTGAGCCGGCAGATTTGGCAAACGGCTGCCCCAGCGTGAAAGAGGATGGGTCTCCTTTCAGCGGAGAAGACTTTGCTTCAATAGAGAGGGAGATGCGGCCTCTAGCAAGCAAGCTGGCTGAAGATACAAATCTATCACATTATCAGCCGGTTTATGATGTTGATAACAAGAAGGTCAAGGCGCCGATTCATGATTCACAGGACCTGACTCCTCCGATCCGTAAGCACACGTTTGCCCCTGATATTGACCCATCAACACTTATAAGTGATGAAGCTATATTCAGAGCTTTGACTAGGATAACTGTGCAACCACTGATTTCCACCCAATGGTTGAAGAGGAGCAGGATGAACCGGTGTTGGATGACCCACAACCTTCAATTCGTCAAGGCCAAGATCAGTAAGCCGCAGGCCGACTTAACATCTGCTCGCTATGAAACTTTGCCAAAACAATTATTCTTTAGGGACATCAGTTGCCTTGTAATAGGCTAGTTGTCAAACAATGTATGTGCCATGCCATCGCGCATGTTTACTTGCAAAACACTTTGATGAGTTGTATTGATCTTCTTTGATGATCTAATGTACAAGCTCATAGTCATTATCAATTTTGCCTAAGCATATTGTCATAAACCGTGCTTACAAATAGAGCACAAGTTCCTTGGTGGTTTACCCCAAGGCGGGTCAAAAAGCCCCATATAACAAACCACTGGTGACTATATCGTCCATAACCAGGGCCGGTTTATCAAAACATCATATAATTATAACAAAATAAATATCATACCTGTGATACTTATGTGTTTTGCTGTCTTAAAGCCAAATGCAATAAGGGCATCAGTCTTAATATAGAGCATAGCACTCTGTGTGATTTGTCCATAATGTCGGCTTACAACGCCTCAGACATCATTTTATAGATATAAACATCATATACTGGCGAGCTAACATCCAAAGCCAGGCCGGGTTATCAAAACACCGTATTACATCAAATAAAGATCAAGGCATCATGGCCTGAATCAAGTTTCAACCATATATCAGTATGGTAGAAATATATAAGTCATCAGAAAATATTCAAACGACAAAAGAAACTAGAAAAATCAAGCATTCAAAGGCGGCCAGGCTATGGGGACCGATTCTTCGGGTATTAATTCCCAGAAAACGGCCCTTGTGCTCATCAGCCCCAGGATAACTGTTAGCTGATGAGGCACCAACTTGATACAGAAATTCCAAGCAAATACAAAATATGTAGTACAAGACCATTCTGGTCTGTGAGTACAACAAATGGTTTCTAGTGGTTCATGGCGGAAGCGGGCTGTAAATCATCAGTGTCTATGGGACTCCATTTCCCACGGGAATAGCTGACCAGGCTAGCTCCTATCTTCGCGAGACTGCTATCACCGTTGCTTAGGTTTCGGGGCTGTCATCACGTCGCTTCTCTCCGTGCAAGATAGCTGGCCAAGACAATTGCCAGGGACAAGCCAGTGAGTACTTTGAATGTACTCGCAAACATTATCAACACGGGTATAATATAATAACGATGTGCTAAAAATATTTTATACTCATGACGTCAGTCACAAAAATATAAATATAACTCTGATGCGTGTAAGCATGTTATATATGAATATGTAATATCATAGAAGTATTAAAAAAATGAAATAAACAACAAGCCTGCCACAGTCGGGCGTCTGAGTGACACCACATAAAGGGCTTTAAAAGAAATGCCACAGTCGGGTGTCTAA